>NW_027601515.1:0-127921 GCF_053455715.1 Rhinoraja longicauda | reverse complement strand
AAAACCCACGCAGGTCACGGGGAGAACGTACAAACTCCTTACAGTGCAGCACCCGTAGTCAGGATCGAACCTGTGTCTCCGGCGCTGCATTCGCTGTAAAGCAGCAACTCTACCGCTGCGCTATCACCATCACCATCATCACCACCACCACCACCACCACCACCACCACCACCACCACCACCACCACCACCACCACCACCACCACCATCATCATCATCATCATCATCATCATCATCATCATCATCATCATCATCATCATCATCATCATCATCATCATCATCATCATCATCATCATCATCATCATCATCATCATCATCATCATCATCATCATCATCATCATCATCATCATCATCATCATCATCATCATCATCATCATCATCATCATCATCATCATCATCATCATCATCATCATCATCATCATCGTCGTCGTCGTCGTCGTCGTCGTCGTCGTCGTCGTCGTCGTCGTCATCATCATCATCATCACCACCACCACCACCACCAGGATCATCATCATCATCATGTTTACCTGAGTCTCTTTGGCGGATTGTTGTTTCTGCAATCAAGTTCGCAATAAGCGAACAGAGTATGAAGATCAGCACGGGTTTCACGAAGATGTATTACTACATATTTATACCACATATTTTATTTTAGATATCCATTCTACCAGTGTATCGATCACACTCAATGGGCGCGAAAGTAAACACTTGTACTTTTTATAAACCTTTCCAGGTTTCCTTCAACGAGTGCGAAAGACGTTTGCAGTCATTGAAATTGTGAAATTGTGTTCAATCAAGACATTAATATCGGAAGCAATACGTGTGAAATAACTTAATTTGCGCTCTTCTGCTTTGAAGGACGCTCCGCTAGTAAATAATCAAAGTTAATAATTACTGAGAGTGGAAGCAATGTATGTTCTGCCGAGCAGCAGACAGTGCGATCAGTTTATGAATTACAGCAAATTAGAGTGTTATGAACAACGGATCCAGAAGAGTTACTGATGAAGTAACAAAAACTCTGATTATGGGATCACGTTGCTCCGAATCTCCACCGAGAGCAATAGCAGAGACCTGACGCGCGAAGAAGGGGGGATGCTTCAATTTCGTTTAAATCTACTTAAATATAATTTTTTTCACAAAAAAACCCTCATTGTTACGAATAATAGAAAACGTTTGACGGCGGCATTCTGGAGTGGCATGTTTCATCGCAGTTAATCAGGGCCTGTTGAACCCAGAGGACGCCTGTACATCGTGGCAGCGCAGCTGTATGTTCGGCAATATAATAATAATAATAATAATAATAATAATAATATTCATTTATTGTCATTGCAACGAGTACAACGAAATTAAAAAATAGCCAATCCTGACGGTGCGTACAAACATATATGCAATAAATGCAAAAACAAATAAATACATAAATACAATTATATTAAGTACAAGATTTTTTAACGGTGTTGCCTAGTGCAAAGGTAGTGTTCAGTTCTCGTATGGCCCTGGGGTAAAAACTGTATTAAGTCTGTTTGTTCGGGATTTGATCGACCTGAAACGTCGACCAGAGGGCAGATGAACAAACAGACGGTGGCCGGGGTGGGATGGATCTTTTATTATTTTGCCTGCTCTACTGAGGCAGCGTAGGCTGAACAGGTGCTCCAGGGAGGGCAGTGAGCAGCCGATGATCTTCTGGGCCGTCGTGATGACCCTCTGAAGGGCCTTCCTGTCCTTTTCTGAGCAGCTGGCATACCATGTGGTTATACAGTATGCCAGCACACTCTCGATGGAGCAGCGATAGAAGGACAACATGAGCTTCTCCTGCAGGGTGGTTTTCCTGAGGATCCTCAGGAAGTGGAGTCTCTGCTGTGCCTTCTTTACTGTGGTGATGGTGTTGGTAGACCAGGTAAGATCCTCTGCGATGTGCGTACCCAGGAACCTGAAAGCGGGTACCCTTTCCACACAGACCCCATTGATGTAGAGTGGGTCGTATTCTACACTGGTTTTTCTAAAGTCAATTATAAGTTCCTTTGTTTTGGAGGAGTTCAGGACCAGATTGTTCACTGAACACCATGCTGCCAGCCTTTGGATTTCATCCCTATAGGCTGTCTCATCTCCTCCTGAGATGAGTCCAACCACAGTCGTGTCATCCGCGAACTTGATGATGGTGTTGGTGGGATGGGTGGGGGCGCAGTCGTGAGTGTAGAGGGAGTAAAGGATGGGGCTCAACACAAATGGTGTGCAGGTTGGCGACGACCACGGCAGAAGGACGATTTCAGAGTGACTCTGCAAACCGATGGGGCATTCCAAAATATGTCATTCAAACGGATGGAATTTTTGCCTATTTTACAATTCAATTAGCTGGCACCCATCGATTGTACGAAGTGGCCTATTCTACTTAACGAGAATGCGTCCCGACCACTGGAGAAAGAGATGGTAGCCAAACTATTAAACAGACCTTTCAAGGGGTGAACACGTGAACACATATGATCTCACCAGCTTCCTGTATTTGCGTCGTCATTTTTTCCAGATCTGAAATTAAATATTGGTACGAAACAAAATTATAGTACTGTTCAACTTCCAACTTCCAGCTGGTGATCTTCAGTTTGCAAACCCCATGGTTATGGGTAGGGGATGGCACCCATACTGGGGGTGTTGTGCAAACGAAATACTGCAGATGCTGTTTTATACCAGAGATAGACACAAAGTGCTGGAGTAACTCAAACGGTCAGGCAGCAGCACTGGAGAAATAAGATGAGTGACGTTTCCGGTCCGAGACCCTTCTTCAGACTTCCCTTAAGCATTGTCAACGTCTATTGGATGAGATCCCTGCCTGTAGTCTACGGTTCCGCAGCAAGTAGTTACCGAATAATGTGTGATTGCGGTGCGTCACATGCGTATCTTGTGGTGATTGCGGTGCGTCACATGCGGTCACTTCTGTGATTGCGGGCGTCACATGCGTATCAGCATCGGAGCTCCGGAGCAGGTCTAGGACATTTCACCAATTGTGTCGTGTTGCGTCTTTGCTCGTCGCAAGCTCTTTTCATCATTTTTCTTCTGGGTTATTCGCATATTCTCACATTACGTTATTACCGAAGCGTTCCAACGTCCAAATAACCTAATGTGTTAATATTAATGACCCTCTTGGGAACTGTCGGGGCAGAAGACGTTTCCAGTCCGAGTGGCGGACCTGTTGGCAAGGATACTCGACAGGGGAGACCGAAGTCTGGAAGAGCCGTAGTGGTCGGTGACTCCATAGTCCGAGGGACGGACAGAAGATTCTGTGGCAGCAGGAGGGACTTGAGGATGGTCTGTTGCCTCCCTGGTGCCAGGGTTCAACACATCACAGACCGGCTTCAGAAAATCCTAGTGAGGGAAGGCGATCAACCTGAAGTCGTTGTGCACGTGGGCACGAATGACGTCGGGCGGAAGAGGAAGGAGGTGCTACAGCGGGAGTTTAGAGAGTTGGGAAAAACACTGAGAAGTAGGACGTCGAAGGGGGTTATCTCTGGACTGCTACCGGTACCTCGTGCTGGTGAGGCCAGGAACAGAGAGATAGAGGGTATGAATTTATGGCTGAGGGACTGGTGCAGAGAGCAGGGATTTAGATTTCTGGACCACTGGGATCTCTTCTGGGCTAGGGGTGACTTGTACAAAAGGGACGGGTTGCATCTTAACAGCAGGGGGACAAACATTCTGGCAGGCAGGTTTGCTAGTGTGACACCTGTGGCTTTAAACTAAGTAGTGGGGGGGAGGGGTTAACAAATTGTGAATATGAAGATGAGGTAAAAGGGAATACAGGAGATATTGCAAAAGACTCTCGGAAGAATGGGAACAGAAGTTCTAGAGGGGAAAAGAAATTAAGGGCAGGGCCAATTGTGAACGATGTGAGAGGGGAGGTAAATACAGAAGTTAAAGTGTTGTACTTAAATGCGCGTAGTATAAAAAATAAAGTGGATGAGCTTGAGGCTCAGTTAGTCATGGGCAAGTATGATGTTGTAGGGATCACTGAGACATGGCTACAAGAGGACCAGGGCTGGGAACTGAATATTCAGGGGTACACAACGTATAGAAAAGACAGACAGGTGGGCAGAGGGGGTGGGGTTGCTCTGATGGTAATGAATGATATTCATTCCCTTGCAAGGGGTGACATAGAATCGGGAGATGTTGAATCAGTATGGATAGAAATGAGAAATTGTAAGGGTAAAAAGACCCTAATGGGAGTTATCTATAGGCCCCCAAACAGTAGCCTCGACATAGGGTGCAAGTTGAATCAGGAGATAAAATTGGCGTGTCAAAAATGTAATGCTACGGTGGTTATGGGAGATTTCAACATGCAGGTAGACTGGGAAAATCAGGTTGGAAATGGACCCCAGGAAAGAGAGTTTGTAGAGTGCCTTCGAGATGGATTCTTAGAACAGCTTGTACTGGAGCCTACCAGGGAGAAGGCAATTCTGGATTTAGTGTTGTGTAATGATCCTGATCTGATAAGGGGACTAGAGGTAAAAGAGCCATTAGGAGGCAGTGATCACAACATGATAAGTTTTACTCTGCAAATGGAAAGGCAGAAGGGAAAATCGGAAGTGTCGGTATTACAGTATAGCAAAGGGGATTACAGAGGCATGAGGCAGGAGCTGGCCAAAATTGATTGGAAGGAGGCCCTAGCAGGGAAGACGGTAGAACAGCAATGGCAGGTATTCCTGGGAATAATGCAGAGGTTGCAGGATCAATTTATTCCAAAGAGGTGGAAAGACTCTAAGGGGAGTAAGAGACACCTGTGGCTGACAAGGGAAGTCAGGGACAGCATAAAAATTAAGGAGAGGAAGTATAACATAGCAAAGAAGAGTGGGAAGACAGAGGATTGGGATTCTTTTAAAGAGCAACAAAAGTTAACTAAAAAGGCAATACGGGGAGAAAAGATGAGGTACGAGGGTAAACTAGCCAATAATATAAAGGAGGATAGCAAAAGTTTTTTTAGGTACGTGAAGAGGAAAAGAAATAGTCAAGGCAAATGTGGGTCCCTTGAAGACAGAAGCAGGGGAATTTATTATGGGGAACAAAGAAATGGCAGACCAGTTAAACCGTTACTTTGGATCTGTCTTCACTGAGGAAGATACACACAATCTCCCAAATGTTCTAGGGGCCGGAGAACCTAGGGTGGTGGAGGAACTGAAGGAAATCCACATTAGGCAGGAAATGGTTTTGGGTAGACTGATGGGACTGAAGGCTGATAAATCCCCAGGGCCTGATGGTCTGCATCCCAGAGTACTTAAGGAGGTGGCTCTAGAAATAGTGGAAGCATTGGAGATAATTTTTCAATGTTCTATAGATTCAGGATCAGTTCCTGTGGATTGGAGGATAGCAAATGTTATCCCACTTTTTAAGAAAGGAGGGAGAGAGAAAACGGGTAATTATAGACCAGTTAGTCTGACATCAGTGGTGGGGAAGATGCTGGAGTCAATTATAAAAGACAAAATTGCTGAGCATTTGGATAGCAGTAACGGGATCATTCCGAGTCAGCATGGATTTACGAAGGGGAAATCATGCTTGACAAATCTACTGGAATTTTTTGAGGATGTAGCTAGGAAAATTGACAAGGGCGAGTCAGTGGATGTGGTGCACCTCGACTTTCAGAAAGCCTTCGACAAGGTCCCACATAGGAGATTAGTGGGCAAAATTAGGGCACATAGTATTGGGGGTAGGGTACTGACATGGATAGAAAATTGGTTGACAGACAGAAAGCAAAGAGTGGGGATAAATGGGTCCCTTTCGGAATGGCAGGCAGTGACCAGTGGGGTACCGCAAGGTTCGGTGCTGGGACCCCAGCTATTTACGATATACATTAATGACTTAGACGAAGGGATTAAAAGTACCATTAGCAAATTTGCAGATGATACTAAGTTGGGGGGTAGTGTGAATTGTGAGGAAGATGCAATAAGGCTGCAGGGTGACTTGGACAGGTTGTGTGAGTGGGCGGATACATGGCAGATGCAGTTTAATGTAGATAAGTGTGAGGTTATTCACTTTGGAAGTAAGAATAGAAAGGCAGATTATTATCTGAATGGTGTCAAGTTAGGAGGAGGGGGAGTTCAACGAGATCTGTGTGTCCTAGTGCATCAGTCAATGAAAGGAAGCATGCAGGTACAGCGGGCAGTGAAGAAAGCCAATGGAATGTTGGCCTTCGTAACAAGAGGAGTTGAGTATAGGAGCAAAGAGGTCCTTCTACAGTTGTACCGGGCCCTGGTGATACCGCACTTGGAGTTCTGTGGGCAGTTTTGGTCTCCAAATTTGAGGAAGGATATTCTTGCTATGGAGGGCGTGCAGCGTAGGTTCACTAGGTTAATTCCCGGAATGGCGGGACTGTCGTATGTTGAAAGGCTGGAGCGATTAGGCTTGTATACACTGGAATTTAGAAGGATGAGGGGGGATCTTATTGAAACATATAAGATAATTAGGGGATTGGACACATTAGAGGCAGATAACATGTTCCCAATGTTGGGGGAGTCCAGAACAAGGGGCCACAGTTTAAGAATAAGGGGTAGGCCATTTAGAACGGAGATGAGGAAGAACTTTTTCAGTCAGAGGGTGGTGAAGGTGTGGAATTCTCTGCCTCAGAAGGCAGTGGAGGCCAGTTCGTTGGATGCTTTCAAGAGAGAGCTGGATAGAGCTCTTAAGGATAGCGGAGTGAGGGGGTATTGGGAGAAGGCAGGAACGGGGTACTGATTGAGAGCGATCAGCCATGATCGCATTGAATGGCGGTGCTGCCGCGAAGGGCTGAATGGCCTACTCCTGCACCTATTGTCTATGGTCTATTGTCTATTGTCTTTCCAACAAAATAAAAAAAAAATTACAGCTTCTAATTTGACTTTTTTCTTTACCGCCACTCTGATTTTATTTCACTCGACTATAATGAAATCCTCCCGTCACATTTCTCTACACGTTCTCGTCGCTCTCAAGGGTTTAATCCATAGTATCATATAATCACGTCGTCAATGAAGAGTGGCAACATTTCCCAACTCAAGTTTCCACAGTTTCACCTTTCCTGCTCTTCGTGTTGTAAGGAATGTTGAATGGTATTATGTGAACTAAGTGAAATCTGGAAATAAAGCATTGCCATTGATTTACCTGTATCTTTGATTAGCAGCTCTTTCACTGAAATTGAAATTCACAAATCAATGTGCGAATGATGATTAGTATTTAATATTAATGCGGGAAGGGACACGTACCACGAACAATTCTAGATTAATGAATCATTTTCATAATTTAGGGAAACCAAATAACATGTAATCGATAACCATATCACGGTCGAATTGGTCAATACGGTTTCGAAAAATGTGAAACGATTGATACCAATTGAACGTATAGTTTAGCACTTGATAGATTTTAGCCAAACCAAGGTTTGAGAAATTGATGGGAATGTATGCAAACTTAAACGGAGCGCCGCCATTTGGGCTGAATTCAAATTCACCACTCGGGTGGAATGCTAAATTGGAGTGACTTGTTTGTTGTGAAATGGAGGGAGATCGTAAGGACTAACGAGGTTAAACACTTGCGTGGACGTTGCAGCAAAGCAGCCATTTCGGGGTTCACTCAACTTATTGTTCAAAGTTCCCATTAATTGTTTTTTCTTTGACGCTGTTTTGATCCTACTTTGCATGCCAGTGGCTGTATATACTCCCTGAAACCCACAGCGCAAGGAGGGAGAAAAAACATCGGCCATGTATGGCGTCTATCGCGCTCTGTAGAAGTAAGAGAAAATACCAGCGTTGCGTATGGCGTATTTGCATCAACGATGGCTCATTGACTTTGAATGATTTGGTCATGTGGTGAGGATTGCTGGCGGTCTTCCACCTTCCCGCAAAAAGGGCCAACGTTCTGTTTACCGTCTGGACCCTGTCGATCAAAATCGCGTATCAGGAAGAAATTGAGCGATAGAAAGCGGATGAGAAGACTTTTCCGAAAACCAGGAAGCCAATGAGTATTTTTTCATCAAGCAAAATCTCTGGGTCCTGCGGGAAGCTGTTCTGCTGCCATCTTCTCGCTAAATCATTCCAAACCAATTGTTTGTTAAATGACAATTACAGTTCACACTTTGAAATCCAAATTAATCGAGAGAAAGATAAATTAAAAATTCAAAATAACCTTGAATACTTACTGGCAGATTGTAGAAGCTTCTTCAGTTCTAAATTGTTGATAACATACTACATCATGTCATTATTTTCTCAACGGGATATTAGTGTCTACATCGAAGCGGAAATGACAAGGATTATTTTGAAAGACATTTAAACCAGGCTCTTGTAGTGAAATATTAAGCACCTGTCATCGTAGAAGCATAGAATTTAGGACAGGACAGAACGTGTTCTTCAGCCCACAGTGTCTGCTTGACTTCGTTGCAAAGAAACATAGTTAGTCCTATTCATAACAGCAATCCCCTATCGATCTTCACGAGCCATTATAACGCCCATTAGCATTAATATAACTGGGGATGATTGGGTGTGCCTCATTCTTGAACTCCTACATTCTCTCATGAGCAAGCACCCTCTATACATCCCGCCAAGACTCCACATCGCATTCATATTCCCGCTCGTGGATATAACCTCGCGTGCACAATCTTTCCTCAAAGGAAACTGGATCACTCTGGATAAAAGTTTAGTAAATGCTCTCTAAAATGCTTCGACTGCGTTACCATTCTTTTGAAGTAAGGAGACTCACATGATCTGTCTACTATTGTATTCGAATTGCATAATGATATTCGATTATATTACATTATCTTTCATTACGCCAAGAAATGCGTTGCGGTTTATGGAGGGCACAGTGGCGCAACGGTAGAGTTATTGCCTTGCAATGCCAGCAAGAACTGGTTTCGATCCTGACTGCGGGCGCTATCTGTACGGTGTACTGTCTGCTTATACGTTGTCTCTATGACCGCGTGGGTTTTCTCCGGGTGGTCCGGTTTCCACCCACACTCCAAAGACGTACAGGATTGTAGGTCAATTGGCTTCGGTAAGTTGCATAATTGACCATAGCGTGTGTAGGTTAATGTACGGGGTCGCTGGTCGGAGTGCACACAGTGGGCTGATAGGCTTGTTTCCGCAGGACGCTGTACGTTTATTGTTTCCCCCATTAAAGGAAGTATGTAGTGGGTTTAGAGGGAGTACAGAAGAGATGCTACCTGGATTAGAGGGCAAATGCTATTAAGAAAGGTTGGACGATCTGGAATTGTTTTGTCAGGGGCATTGGAGGCTGAAGCGAAGCCCGCGCATAGGAGGCTAAAGGGAAACCGGATGGAGGTTTATAAACTCGCGAGAAGCATAGATAGGGCAGACAGTCAGAAACTTTCTCCCTTGGTGGAGATGTCAAATACTAGATGGCTTTTCTTTGAAGTGAGAGGGCGAATAACGTTACAAAGGGAATGACAGGCGTCTGGAATGCGCTGACAGAGGTTGCAGTGCAAGCAAACACAAAATTGTCGTTTAACAGGCTTTACGATAGGCAGGTGAATTTGCAGCAATGAAGGACATTGCGAAAGGCAGGCATATGGGATTATTTTAATTTTGCTTCATGTTCCACACAGATATGGCTGGGCTGGGATGTTTTGAGGGGATGTGGTCCAGGCACACATTGTTACACAATTGAAAACTGCCAGTAATCTTACATTGTGAACTGATGAGAAGGAGAAAGGAAACGTAAATAGGGGACCTTTCATTAATTTACTGGGGCAGGGGATGCGGTCGCTGCGTAAAATTAAGTGGTTGCCCAATTAAGACAGGGAAGAGCTGAATCCTTCCCAAAAGAGTGTCTTTTTTTGCCGTTGACTTCTTGCTATCACTTATTAGTTGTTGAGACTTTGAAGTTGACGTCTTACTTGTGCCTGTATGATGCGGGTCCCGCCCCAAAATGTCATCTGAGCATTCCCAAGACCATATACTTCCTTACCTTCTGAATTCCTCCAGCACTTTGAGTTTTACCCGTAGAATGGCATTTAACAAATATTTCCAAGCGATGAAAACGAATGTATGAATCACCCGAAGTAAATTCATCTTAATTTCCTTTGAAAAATCATTGCATTCGAAAATTGACGCGGTTCGTGCACAGTGCCAGTAATCATTATTTACCTTTCAGTTGTTTGATGGCATTGATTTCTGAGGAAAGGCAAAATAAGTTGACATTATTGATCAAAAGGACACTTCCTTTTGGGTGCAAGTTTTACAAAAGTGGAGAAAACGACAAATCGGTTAGTTCCGGGAGAGTCAGTCCTCTAGTTCTGCATTGGGATAAATTGGGGAATATTTCCATGGGATAGCATAATTCTGACTTTAAGGAAATGCAATTTAATCATGGAGTTGTAAAGAGAAAGTCCTCAAAGATTTAATTAAGTTAATTTGCGGAAGAAAAAAGGAGAAGAGCGTATGCACTTTAGGAAATATTTTCCGAAGTCTCAACTGGCAGAGTAACCCGTTATAAGATAGTCCATTAATCGAACGTCCAGATTCGTTGTAATGTAGCTCAATATGTAGTAAAAATACTATCGATAGGGTTCAATTAGTGGCCAAATCGTAGCATTGAGCAGATTTCAACACGCGGAGTCTTCTGTTTTGTAAAAATGATAAAGCACTTTGTCAATGATTTCAAAACCATCAGCGTTGTTGACAATAGGGAAAGAATCTCTAAACTATGATGTATGGAAGGAGCTGCTTGAGAGGGTAGTTGAGGCAGGGGCTATCGCAACGTTAAATAAGCAACTGTACAGGTACATGGGTAGGGCAGATGTAGAGGGATACGTGCCAAACGTCCGCAAGTGGGGCGTGTAGAATGGACATTTTGGTCGATGTGGGCAAGCTTTGCTGAAGGGTCAGTTTTCACACGGGATAACTCCATGACACGAAGACTACATGAACACGAGTATGCTGTTCACTGAATGAGATAGTGCCAAAGCGATTTAATTCAGAAGTGCGAGGCAAATATTTTGCGGAGAGCAATCGAGCAGAGGGTGGGAAGATGACTGGGTAGATAGAATGAAATATGTAGTAAGCGAAATTTGGCAAAAAGTCTTCACAGTTTCCTGCAGGTAGCAAGTCCATAACGAAATGTGCTTGCCATGGAGGTCTATATACTTCTCTTTGGAGGGCGCTGAAACCACGATCATGTTAGATCTATGCAAACCACGCTGGTTATGTTCTACGAGCAAACTACAGGAAGGATGTAATGCTTAGGCTGAAAGTGAAGAAGTACATTAAGATATGTTCCGGAGCTGGTGAATTAATTGTGTGGATGTGATGGCGTGGCCAAATTGTGACTCAATTTGAGCCAAGAATGGCAAGGGAAGGATTAATTCCAATCTACAAATGTAGGTAGGGTGAAGAAGAGCGAAATATTTCACTTCACAGGGAGAAAAGTAGTTGTAGAACATGCCGTTATGGTAGACAAAAGAAGGATAGGGGAAGTTGAAAAAAATAGGGGAATCTCATGTACCAGTGTTGAGGGTCCTGAGCTGAAGACAGAAACCCCCACGACAATTACAACCGACCCGTGGAAATTTGGGGCAAGTTCTAGAACCAGAGACTGACTAAAAGTTGGATTTTCAATTACGTCAGCAAGATAATCTGTTCGTTCATTTTCTCAGGCACGAGTTTTTATCTTTTATTCAAACACGGAGATGTCAATTTTGCAATTACAACATTTCTGGCTGTCATATCTGTAAAAGTATTTTTTTTTGTGATAAAACACAAACGATGTTTTCATTGGAACGGAAAGGGGCGAGCTCCAGGTGACAATGGGAACATTCCACCGTTAATTGCGTGGAATCCGCGGCCTCCGTTCAGTTAGAATAACTATGCATTCTGATTTTAGTTTCCTTTGAAACAACTGAAAATAAAGTAATTTCTTCAAATAATGGGTGACCCTTGATCTCTTGCAAATTAAACGTAAGTAAGAAATAACCTCCATCCACCGTGGTGACATTTAGTGTAGTGCCGTTTAACGCAGTTATAGCTCGATGGACGATATTAAACACAATCAATTGTGTTTTTACATGGACTTTGCATGCTTATCACATTAATTCTTCTGAGCAAAAATAAAGCGCAAGAAAAGCACATTATTTTACCAGCTTCTCTTGAGCGCGATCTCTGCTCCTCTAAAAAAGAGAGATGCATTGGATTGTAGATCACAGGAAATCACTGAATGTTCTGCTGATGCAATGGTCTACTGCAGGACAGAATGTTGGAACACAGTAACATTTGCAAATAAACACCTACATAGTAACCTGACAATGTTGGATCACTTCAACATCAACGCCATGAACAATATTTAATAATACAATTCAACAAAATACATAATGCAGGCCATGCGAAGTTTTCAGATCGAAAGCTCTTAAGCCTTGAGTTAAACATTGAGAAAGATTCCCACTGTATTGGGATTATTTCACGTCGGATTGTGCATCAGTTTACAATAGAATTAAACTGTATTGAGTCCAAATCGAGCGATGTTATCAAAAGACTTTATTCTTGGTAAAAACCGTGACAAAACGCAACGCACTTACTTTGGACACACACTACTTAACTAGCTAATATAATCTAATCTAATCTCTCTAGTTTGGCGCCAGACACTCCTATACCTCGCGCTCCCGCACCACGTGACCCGTTACCCCAACCGAGGGTTAGAGACCCCCCGCCAATCCGTATGTCCCTACATGACCCCCCCCAGAACCCTCGAAACCATACCTCACGGGCGCCCGGACCTCCCTCCCGGAACGCGTACGGAGGGGGCATGCCGATACCGCCAACGTGACAGGAGGCGGGGAGGGCGCCACCGCTAGAGGCGATGGAGGGGCCACGGGAGCGGAGGGTGTAGGTGACGGAGAGCGCTTGATCGGTAACGGCGGCCCGGGCCCAACCATAGGCGGCGGGGAGCCGAGAGGTGGCAAACAGGGCGCCGCTGGCGGGACCAGTGGGGCGGCCACCGGCCGGCCCCGGCGCGGAGTCTGGGCCACCGACACGGGGAGGTCCTGGTCCAAATGGGCCGGCTTGAGCCGGGATACCGAAACGAGCTCCTGGCGATTTCCCACCTGCAAGGTGAAGGTGACAGCCCCTCTTTTAAGCACCGGGAACGGGCCCTGATAAACCGGCCGAAGAGGGGGTCGGTGGGAATCTTTCCGAAGGAACACGAAATCGCAGTCCCGCAAGTCCGACGGGACGTGGACTGCCGTGCTTCCGTGCCTGGAGGTCGGGACTGGAGCCAGAGAACCCACTCGTACTCGGAGGGAACCCAACACCGACGTGACGGGCGGCGGCAAGGCGGGGGCGGAAGGGAGAATGTCACTCGGCACCCGCAGGGGCGAACCGTAGACGAGCTCGGCCGATGATGTGCCTAGCTCAGCCTTTGGGGCGGTACGAATGCCGAGGAGGACCCAAGGCAACTGGTCAGCCCAATCGTGGCCGGTCAGTCAGGCACAGAGGGACGCCTTCAGCTGCCGATGGAAACGCTCAACCATCCCGTTGGATTGGGGATGGTAGGCGGTGGTCTGCTGTAAGCGAAACCCATACAACTGTGCCAGCGCGGCCCAGAGGGAGGGGGTGAACTGGGCTCCCCAATCTGTGGTGATGATAGCCGGGACGCCGAAACGGGCCACCCAATGCAACGCCAGGGCCCGTGCACAGGAGGCCGCCGAGGTGTCCGACAACAGGAGCGCCTCCGGCCAACGTGTAAACCGATCAACCACCGTCAGCAGATGAGTATAACCCCCTGGAATAGGGCAATGGACCCAACAAATCCACGTGGATGTGGAAAAAACGGACGGGGGGAACCTCGAATCTCTGGTATGGGGGCTGGACATGGCGATGTACTTTGGAGGTCTGGCACGGAATGCAGGCACGTGCCCAGGCCGCCACCTGCTTCCGCAGGCCGTGCCAGACAAACCAGGCGGCCACCATGGCTGAAGTCGCCCTGATGGACGGATGTGCCAGGCCATGAATGGCCTCAAAAACCTTACGGCGCAGGGCGGCAGGCACCACCGGGCGAGGACGTGGAAGGGAAACGTCACACCACAACTTGGTAGTTGTGGGGCCACAAGCCACCTGTTCCAAACGCAGTCCCGAGGCTGTGGAGGCGTACACCCCGGCAGTTCCTTCCAGGCGCTGAGCCTCCGCTAGCTCCTGGAAATCTACCTGTCCGCCTACCACGGCTACGGAGGGAATGGCCGGCCGCGACAGGGCATCAGCAACAGCATTAAGCCTACCCGCAATATGACGGACATCGGTGGTAAACTCCGAAATCAGGGTGAGGTACCGCTGCTGGCGAGCCGACCACGGATCAGAAACCTTAGCAAAAGCGAATGTCAGAGGTTTGTGATCCGTGTAGGCCACAAAAGAGCGGCCTTCCAAAAAATAACGGAAGTAGCGGACTGCTGAATAGAGGGCCAGGAGCTCCCTATCAAACGCACTATATTTGAGCTCGGCTCGCGAGAGCTGCCGGCTGAAAAACGCCAGGGGCTGCCAGCGACCCTCGACCTGCTGCTCCAAAACCCCACCCACCGTCACGTCTGAGGCGTCCACCATCAGAGCCGTGGGGGCGGAGGAGCGCGAGTGCACCAGCATGGTGGCGTTGGCGAGGGCCTGTTTGACCGCGACAAAAGCCGTCTCTGCAGCTGCAGACCATACCCACTCAGCGGGGTTACCCGCGAGGCATTGAAAAAGTGGGCGCATGACCCGAGCTGCTGCAGGCACGAAACGGTGATAAAAGTTCACCATGCCCACGAATTCCTGCAAACCCTTGATGGTAGTAGGGCGTGGAAAAGAGCGGACCGCGTCCACCTTAGCTGGCAAAGGAGTGGCACCGGCCGGTGTAACCCGGTGACCCAAAAAATCAACCGGCGACAGGCCGAATTGGCATTTGGACGGATGGAGAATCAGGCCGTGGTCTTGCAACCTCTGGAATACAGTGCGGAGGTGGACTAAGTGCTCCTGGACCGAACGGCTGGCAATCAAAATGTCATCGAGGTAAATAAACACGAACGGCAAACCTCGACCCACACGGTCCATCAGACGCTGGAATGCCTGAGCTGTGTTTTTAAGCACGAAAGGCAGGCGCAAACAGTCAAACAACCCGAACGGAGTAATGGTAGCCGTCTTTGGAACGTCCGGCGGGTGGACCTGGATCTGATGATATCCCCGCACTAAATCGATCTTAGAAAAAATTGTAGCCCCCTCCAGGCTGGCTGAGAAGTCCTGTATGTGCGGAATCGGGTAGCGGTCCGGCCGTGTTGCCGCGTTAAGTCATCGGAAATCCCCACATGGTCTCCACCCCCCAGATGCTTTGGAAACCATATGCAAGGGGGAGGCCCACGGGCTACTCGAAGGCCGCACAATTCCCAGCCTCTCCAAGTTCAGGAACTCCTCTCGAGCCATGGCCAGCTTGTCGGGTGGGAGGCGCCGTGCCCGGGCAAAAACCGGCGGCCCCTCGGTTGGATTGAAGTGCACGACCACATGCTTCTCGGAAGGTGCATCGAACCGCTGAACGAGGAGCTGCGGGAAGTCCGCTAGGACCGCATCGAACTGACCGGGGGCCGTGGTAATGGCCTGGATCGCTGAACTGGGTGGGGCGGCGCTTGGAGGGGCCGCAGGCCCCGTACCTCGGGGCCGTACGCTAGCCGAGGGCTCCAGGCCCCTCCCGCGGACGTCTACGACCAACGAAAACGCCCATAGGAAATCCGCACCCAAAATGGCCTGGCCCACATCCGCAACGATGAAATCCCAACGGTAATTCCTGGACTCGAAGGACAGGGACATAGCCCTTTTACCGTAAGTGCGGATGGGGCTACCGTTCACCGCTATGAGGGGCGGCCCCTTCCCCCCCGCTTGAACTTCGCAGTCATAGGGGGGCACAATACTCACAACGGCTCTCGTATCCACCAGAAAAACGATCCCGGTACCTTGGTCCGTCGCATAGAGGCGGCAATTACGGCCAATCGAGACTGCCTCTACATTCGATCGGCCCAGGCATTTCCCGGAAACGAACACGGGGCTCTGCAGCTTCGAGCCTCACTGCCCCACCGCCGATGGAAGAAACACCAGCCGCGCCTATTCGGCCCTGTTGCTCGAGCCCGCGACCAATAAACATGTTCCGCAGCCCCTTCTTGGCGGGCTGACTGCGAAATAGCGGCCGATGCGTCGCTCTCTCGGCCGCTCCACCGACTGCCGCTGGGCCTCGAGACCCGATTAACCGAGTCGTCTCGGGTGTGTCGCTCCCTGACGAGCGCGTCGGCTTTCTCGGCAAACGCTACCGGATCTTCAAACGAGACGTCGGCCAACACTAGCCTGACGTCCCGGGGTAGTTTCTCCCGAAAAGCCGATTCGAAAACTATGCACGGCTGATGGTCGTCCACCAAGGTCAGAATGTCGGTCATCAACTCCGACGGTAGCCGCTGCCCCAGCTCTGGTAAATGGAGGAGCTTCAGGGCCCGCTGGTTCTGGCTCCAGCCAAAAGTCCTCAGTAGGAGCCTCTTGAGCCCCACGTACTGCTCCGTTTGGGGTGGACTGGTCAGGTATTGACTGACCCGCGCAGCCACCTCCGACTGCAGACAGGTCACCAGGTGGTGGAACTTCTCCTGGTCTTTTTCCACCCTCTTAAGATGGAACTGGGATTCCGCCTGCACAAACCACAGGTGCGGCTGATGGGCCCAGAACGGCGGTAGGTGAACCTCGCCCGCGCTCGCTCCCACCTGTGACATTCTGCGTGTTCGCTTCAGATCTTACGTTCGGGGTCACCAATGTAGTGAGTCCAAATCGAGCGATGTTATCAAAAGACTTTATTCTTGGTAAAAACCGTGACAAAACGCAACGCACTTACTTTGGACACACACTACTTAACTAGCTAATATAATATAATCTAATCTCTCTAGTTTGGCGCCAGACACTCCTATATCTCGCGCTCCCGCACCACTTGACCCGTTAGCCCAACCGAGGGTTCGAGACCCCCCGCCAATCCGTATGTCCCTACAAAACTATATTTAGTTCTATTCAGTTTGGAAATAAAAATACAATGAATCATGAATTGAATAGAAGTAGCTGAAATAAAAATAGGATTAAAATCTACTATGTTGGGTCCAATATTTATGATAAGATTGTGTTTGTATTTATAGATATACCAGCTATCTTCGTTGTTTACTCGATGATAACAAAAATAACTGCTGGATTGCAAATGCTGCAGTCTTAAAAACGGCAACTGCGTTCAATGGCAGGATAATCAGAATGTGACAAAGGCATTTGGGCAGGGATCACTTGATGAAAGAAACCTTAAAAGATTTGCATTGAAGGCGAAAACTAGTTAAAGGACTTGGTTGATTTTTTAATGTGCTATGACAGACTACTCGTCAGTCTAAGCAATTCCTATGTATATTTCTTAGGGCATTTGATAACGTATTGTATAAAAATCCAAGTCACAAAGTTGAAACTCATGGTGCAATGGACTGGTGAAATCGTAATTGTGAAATGAGTTTCGATGGAAGAAACAAAAAGACACAAACAGACAGAAAGACAAGGCTTATATCTTGGGAGGGAGAAAGGTGCACAGCTGTCCTCCAGGAGGTAGTCTCTGACCATTTTCTTTAATTGCAATCAAGCGCCAACACTTTAATAACTAGATTTATTTTAAAATTTTTAATTCGGCACTTTAAAATTCGCAGATTATACAAGAAATAAGAATGTGGCAGAGTGGATGATTGGGGCAGATTTTCAGAGGATTTCGATTGGGGAAATGGGCAAGTGCAGGAGAATTGCAAGTTAATTCTGGAGAACAACGTACATTCGCATAGGATGACCAAAGACAAATAATGTAATATGTGTAAATTAGTTGCAGAAAGAGCAACGGAAACGATTAAGCGACATTTGGCAGGCATGTATAAATGTAACTTGACAAAAGTCTCAGGTTAACAAAATAAAATTATGCACTTTTTAAGTGAACTTGTTATTTTGATGTGCATTTATAAGGGAAATGACAAAGATACCGAAATGAACTGTTTTACCGGATGCGACCAGTTTCTCGGCCAGTTTTTCTCGTTCTGAAACCAGAAAGCAGACATGGGCAAATATATAAATGTGCGACGTGCTAAATATAATATAAGAGTCAGTTTCCATCTTATTCATCATTAACACAATACGTTGCCATATGGGTGAGTAATTAAGCATTAATGAAGGTGAAGATATCAAGTAAGACGACAAAAAATAATACAATCCTTGGAAGACGTAGAAAGGAAGAAGTGTAAAGTGGCGTCACGCAAATAGCAAGGACGTGGCCGAGTGACATCCAGGAACTGAACGAGCTTTTAAATCAATTATTTAAATTGTTTCTAAAGGAAGCGTGGCTTTGAAAATGTACACCATGAGACATGAAATTCACTTATTATTTCCATTGTGCCTGTTTTCCAAATTTACACATCCTGATATTCAAGGGGTACTCAGTGATGGCTGCAAAAGGATTCTATCTCTAATTCAATTGTCAGAAGGGATCTATTTTTGCAGCATCCAACAAGGTGGTTATTAAGTAGATATTGGTACTTCGAGATCTTTACCATGTTGGAGTCGTGTTGATCAACCTACAAGCGTCACCGGAATGGCGGGACTGTCGTATGTTGAAAGAATGGAGCGACTCAGCTTGCATACGCTAGAATTTAGATGGACGAGAGGGGATCTTATTGAGGGATTGGACACGTTATAGGCAGGAAACATGTTCCCAATGTTGGGGGAGTCCAGAACCAGGGCCCACAGTTTAAGAATAAGAGGTGGGCAATTTAGAACGGAGATGAGGGAAAAAAATCGGTCGGAGAGTTCTAAATCTGTGGAATTCTCTGCCTCGGAAGGCAGTGGAGGCCTATTCTCTGGATGATTTCAAGAGAGAGCGAGATAGAGCTCTTAAAGATAGCGGAGTCAGGGGGTATGGGGAGAAGGCAGGAACGGGATACTGATTGTGCATGATCAGCCATGGTCACATTGAACGGCGGTGCTGGCTCGAAGGGCCGAATGGCCTAATCCTGCACATATTGCCTGTTGTCTATTGTCTATCATTTTATATGTTTCTATAAGACCCCCTCTCATCCTCCTAAATCCCAGTGAATACATGCCCAGTCGACCCGTTCTTTCATCACCTCAGTCCCGCCATCCCGAGAATTAACCTACGCCGCATTCCAAAATAGCTAGAATATTTTTCTTCCTATTGACAGAAGTATCAAATAAGCCATGCCGCAGATGCAAAACATATTTACCGTCTTCCGATGACCGCAAGTTTCCCCCTGCAGGAAATCGAATACGCGAGTTTAGTAATGGTAGCAAGTGGTGAAGTATATGTTGCTGCAATGAGTTGGAGGCTAAATCTTGGAACAACTGACAATTAAGATAAAGTCTTAATCAGCATTGTAAAGATTTTAGAGTATGTGAATACAAATGCACGATGGCAATACTGGTTAATACTGTTCAGTATGAATATCCCTCCCACTGCACGTCTAACACTATGATTGCTCTACAAACAGCCATATATTTGGGCTGGAGGAAGGAATATTGAAGTTCTCTCAAGGATCGCCACTTTAACCATCGCTGTTTTGATTGCTATTAACAGTTAATACTTAAAACACATTAATTCAAAGTTTGCAGATGAAACAAAACATGGAATTGCGCTAAGCAGAGAAGTAAAGTGGCAGAAAAAGAAGGATATGGACTGTTTTGTGGTATGCACAAACACACGATAATAACAATTTAATCCAAAGTTAAATAATTAGCACATTACTCGATGAATAAGAAATATTGGTGGAATGGCAGGAACAATGGCTACTCCAAGCGCCCTTCAAGACAGCAAATAATGTGCAAATCAGTACTGTTTGTAAACTGGCCCTGAGCCAGAAAATAACACGCGACCGTGTTACGTTAAATAGGTACATTGATAGATAATTGTATGGTGAATGACATTGTAGGATTGTTAACATGCTTTACCTGTCAACTTTAGTGCGTCGTTTAGGCTTTCTATTTCTGAATCCGAAAAAAAGCAGGTATTAAATTAAGAGTCAGTCCAATGTTCCGGTTGCGAGTATAATATTGGGTATATTTCCAAACGAACTAATGAATTACAGTATAAAAAGTGATGCCAGTCGGTAGACATCTTTTTTTTTACAACAGCAGCCAAAGGTGGTGACTGTTCAGGAAACAAAGCCACCGACTTGCTTTTTCATTTAATTTAAGGCGAATTAGCAGGTTTTAATGGTTATTCAGTTTGGCAGTGGCCTTTTCATATGACTGACCGAATGTCATCGCCATTGATTGCCATATTTTATACCTGGTGATTGCATGTTCAGTATTTATTCTTCGTTTTAGACTTATCGGGTTGAAGGGCGTTACTGTATGGAAAGCGGGCCATCGGCCCAATCCGTCCACGTCAACCAGGTTTTATAACTCAGCCAGTCCCATCTGCCTGCGTTTGACCCACATCATTCTAAACCTGTCCTATTCAGGCATCTGTCCAGGTCCTTTAAAAACGTCGCCACTGGACCCGCCTCTGGAGTTTCTTCTGACAGCTGGTTCCATGTACTGACAACACTGCGTGATTTAGTTGTCTGCCTGGGCTCATTTAAATCTTTTTTCTCTCACCTTAAATCTATGCCCTCTAGGTCTGGATCCCTCTACCATAACAGAACACTTGTTGCCATTCACCTTATCTCTGATTCTCATGAATTTACACACACCCACAAGGTCATACCTTAATTCCTTATGCTCCAGGAAAAACAGACCAGTCCACCCAGCCTCTCATAACTCAAGCCCTTGTGTACTGAGAGTACACTGGTGAAACATTTCCGCACCTTTCCAGCTTTTCTATAACACCCTACGCATTTGATTGCACATGAATAAAAACGTCGTCGCGAATTTGTAAATCGCCTGAATATAGACGGCATCAACTTTGGAAAATATTATGGCATTATAATGTCAGTTGTTGTTTATTCATCTATGGCTGATTCATTTGTGCCTCGCATCAGTATCAACCAGATGATGTCAATACTTCGCCATGAGCATTATCTAGCACAGTTGACATTCAGACGAGTTCTCTATTTAGATGTACCGCACAAGGATACCTTCGTTATGAGGACTAAGGTGAGAATGGGTAAAGATGAAATAGATTTTTCGGCAAATATGATAGTGACGTTTCAATTCGCAAATGACAAAACGACGTTTCGGTGGGCAGGGAATGGAGGAGTATGGATCAGGTAGAGGGAGAGGGCATTAATTTATCATGTCATCATGTTCGCACATTGTGGGACGAAGAACCTTGTCCTGCTCTACTATAATATGCTCTACGTTCGATGCTGTAATTACAAGGAAAAGGCAACCGTAATTTCCGTGGATAACTTGATGTATGAATGGAACTCAATTCTGAGGATTGTTGTTGATATAAAAGGAATATATATTCCTCCATTAATATCATCCGACTAAATCATCATTGGTACCACTTACTATATATAATCTGACGTTGGCGGATAGGTCGGAAAGTTTCAAACATCTCATAACGCAGATGATGAGCACATTTTTTTACCTTTCTCTTTTGAGTGAAATTCGTTCGCTTCAGGAAAAGACGTAAAAACACGTTAATAACATAGCTAAACAGTAATGCTCCTGCTGGCCCAATAATGTGGTGCAAGAAATCCCTTTGACCGAAATGGGAACTGAAATTCATGTTCTAAAGCATAAACTGAAACTCTAGGTTATTACAATAACGGAGACACAAAAAGAATAATGAACAACGCAGTCACTGAACGCAATCGAATGTAATTGTCAGATTCACATACGTATTTATTTCTGCGTTGTTATTAATAAGTAAATGTTCACTCTTGCACATATTTTAAAGTTTAAATAGTTATATCGCCTGTTGTCGTTTAATGACGTCGTTATCATATCATTGTGGACTTTCCAGGGTAAGAAAAGTTTTCTGTTTCTTCCCCATTTAATCAAACAGGTTGCCAGATTGATAACTATGTTCCACAAACGAGATTCTTCGCCGAATCGAGATCGGAAGTTGATAATTTCCTGATCATCATGTTCCTCTTTCCAAGTGGCTGGGAATGAAACATGAACTACAAGGAAGGCTGCGGAACTCACAAATGCAATTTGTTTTTGGGATGTTTCTCGTCCTAAGCGAAATACATAAGATGAATAATACTGCGATACGGCAATAATGGATACGTTGAATTACAAATATACTGATGCCAATTTAACATAGTTCTGTTTGACGTGGGGATTTAAATGAAGGACGAGTTGCCACAGAAAGAAAAATGTCTGTATAGAGTTTCGTCAGGAAATCCATGGACTGGTGTGAACATTGAGATGAATCTATTCAAACCAGGAAACAAAAAGATGTAGCGACCACTTGTTTATTGTGTTGGAAGAAGTTCACTGTTTCTCAAGGGTCACATTTTTAATCGTCGCCTTTCTTGCTTGTTTTAACAATATATACTTTGGAGAATAGGCCATTTTATAGGCAATTTTTTCAAATGCCACGAATCTGCGAAGTCTACTACACAGGGAATGGTAAAGGGGCAGACTTTAAAAAGACCCAAAGGTTTCCCATGCGGTATCTCTAAAGTTTAGTGCAATGAGGAAGAACTTTCAAATTGAAGTTTAAGCAGGACGCGGGAAGAAATGAAACATTACACTACGGGAGAAGAGTGGAACCAAAGAACTATATATGCCAGTTTAAACAAAAGTACACAAAGTGATGGAATAACTCAGCAGCACGGGGGCATTTCTGGAGAACATGGATAGGTGATGTTTCTGGTCAGGATCTTCCTCAGACCATCGGTACCATTCTTCTCCGGGATGTTCTTCAGCTATGCTGCCTGACCCGCGAAGTTACTCCGGCTCTTTTTATTGTACAATGTTAAATTGAGTGCAAGATGCCTGCAGAGATACGTATAAAAATCTGCAAAGGTGGGTGGAATATTAGGATGGTGTGATCAAAGAAAACAGATTGTTAGGGAACGAATCTGGTGTGTTATTCAATTTTCAGGACCTCAATTGTTTATCATGATGTGTTAATTCAAGGCGAATAACGAGCGACTAAAGTAATTAGATTTACCGGACTCCTTGAGTTGATTGACCAGTTTTCCTTGCTCTGAAACCAGAAAATAGGAATGACGATAAATGTTATCCTACGTTTCCCGTTCTGAATATTGTATTAAATCTATTGTGTAACTTGGTAATCGGAGACGGATGCAATGGGATATAAACTGTTACCTGGCAGTTACAGAAAACGGGAGACACCCTATAATTTGCAGGTACTAAGGAAAAGCACGAAGTTATTCCAATGTGAATTTTTATTCTACGCCGTTGCATACCCGTCTTTGTTGAACTCTTTTAGCAGCCTTTACGCGCGGATAAAATGGCGCATATGCATTTCTGGGCTCCAATCTGTTTGGTTTTAGCTTGCATACGAGGTGACAACACAGCAGAATGATTCAATGCACGATTTTTCCCAGTAATGAAAACAGTAATTAAAACAGCTCTAGGATCTTGAAACTATAAGATTTCAATATTATATTACTGCCGAATTATCGCAGATTGAAAATTATGAAGAAAGATACCGTTAGATCTCAGCTCTTGTCGCATTATCTTCAAATAAATGCCCCCGGTCTCCGATTAGTAGCCAGGAAATTGTTGTATTTGTGATGATATTAGAGTTCCGAATATCTCTATTATTCTCACAAGGTCACACATGTTATAGGAGTAGAATTAGGCCATTCGGCCAATCGAGTCCACTCCGCCATTCAATCATGGCTGATCTCTGCCTCCTAATCCAATTTCCCGGACTTCACCCGATAACCCTTGACACCCGTTCTAATCAAGAATATATCTTTCACTGCTTTAAAAATATCCACTGACTTGGCCTCCACAGCCCTCTGTTGCAATGAGTTCCACAGATGAAATACCCTTTGACTAAAGAAGTTCCATTTCACCTCCTTTCTAAAAGAGCGCCATTTAGTTCTGAGGCTATGACCCGTGGTCCTAGAATCTCCCACCAGTGGAAACATCCTTTTCATTTCCACTCCACCTATTGCATTACTCTGTAAGTTTCAATGAGGTTCCCCTCAACATTCTCAAGTCCGACGAGCAGAGGCCTAGTGCTCGCAAACGCTCATCATATGCTATCCCACTCGTTCCTGGAATTATTCTTGAAAACCTCCTTTGGATCCTCTCCAGGGTCAGCACATCTTTCCCCGGATACTGGGGCTAAGTTTGCTCACAGCACTCCAAATGCGGCCTGACCAGCGCCTTATAGAACCCCAGCATTAAATCTTTGTTTTTGTATTCCGGTGCTCTTGATAACGATGCTCGTATTGCATTTTGCTCTTCTACTACCGAACAAGATATGAATGGTTCCAATCTTCTTTGATCATTAGTACCATGGTGCAGTCCTCAGATTGAAGATTTATCCTGGATCACAATAGAAACTTAAAGAAACCCAACTATTTCAATAAGGCTTAAAATATTGAATACAAAGTAATAACATCTGATTTTAAGGCAGATGCAGATATATCAGAAATAAACAAACACTTACGGGGCGAAAAGACAGACGGCTGTGCAGGTCGAATCAACCGATATCCGTAAGGCGGGGATTGACAGACTCTTGATTGGTAAGAGTGCCAGGCATTATGGGGAGACGGCAGGAGAATGGGGCTGAGAGGGAAAGGTAGATCGACCACGAATGAATGGCGTAGTAGACGTGATGGGCCAAATGATCTAATTCTGCTCCCTATAACTTGTGAACGTATGAATTTATGAAAAGGTGCTGACTTTTATCGGTGGCTCTTATTCCAAGTTCAGCCATTAAAATGGAATTCGCAACTTTCAGAAAAACCCCTCTTGTAGGGAATTACGGTACTTTCATATGAAAGGGGTATTACCGATTAAAAAAAAAAAAACTAAGCACATGACAGCACAGAATTTTGCGGCTAATGCTGAATTCAGAGTGATATGAGCGGGTACGATAGGAAACCTTGCTAGAATTATGCCATTTTAAGAGATTATTTGCTACATTCTCTCTGGTGACATTGGCATATTCTATTATTTTAATATTTATCAGGTTCCACATTTACTAATTGATGCTGATGGTTACTCGATATTTATGAACAAAAATAATGCAAATATTGGATATCACATTTATTAACTTGACCACTTTCGCGATCACTTGCACATCTGTACCAGATCTAGAGAAATACTGCAGCAATCATTAACAGGACAGACGAAAATAAAAGTTTGGACGAGGCGAGCGAAAGGTTAAGTATAGTTTTTCTAACCCATTTACCGATATTTCTTTCAAGCAGGTGTTTCACTGTAAGGCAAGAGATAAATTTAATGGTTGCTAGTTTTCGATCAAAGCAGAAAATGTAACAGAAGAGGAAGTGTTGTTCATAATTTGAATTTCGGCTCCGGTGAAAGATTTTAGAAATGCAATATTTAAAATCGACTTTTAATGTTAGAAATACGTATTAGTTATTGTATTGAATTTAAAGAAGGTTTACAGATTATTCTCATCTGCACTTAACAACTAGAGTATATCGTTAGTAAAAATCCAAAGGTTTGGGGATAATGAAAGGCTTGGATAGAATGGATGGGGAGAGGAGATTTCCATTAGTGCGAGAGTGCACAGAATTAAAATACGCGCCTTTAGATTCGAGATGAGGAGGAATTTATATTGCCAGAGGATGGGGAGTCTGTAGAATTCATTACCACAGACTGCTGTGGAGGTTGTATTTGGGTATTTTTAAAGCGGAGAAGGAAACGTTCTTGAGTAATAGTGTCAAATTTTACAGGGAGAAGGCAGGAGAACGGGCTTGTGAGGGAAAGATAGATCAGCCATGATTACATGGCGGTGTAGACTCGACGGACCGAATAGCTTAATGCTGCTCTCATGTCTTATTAACATGAACTTATGGATCCTCCACCATTGCTCTCTAATTAATATGTTTGCCAACTAATTAATATGTTTGTCTTATATTTGATGGTGGAAATCCTTATTGTGGCCCAATTTATTGCGCGAAAATCGCATTGATATCATGATCTAATATCCCTTCGTACTATTTTCGCAAGCGATATAAACTTTGAAATAAAAAATGAATAGAGTTAAAATCTGAGAGAATTATGTTGACCCTCAATCCAAATGGAAGTACTAATCCTCATTTTGAGAAACTAGTTAATACAGAGTAAAAGAGTTATATAGTCTTACAACATGTCCCCAGGCTCTTTCGCCCAACTTGCCCACACCGGCTGAAATATCCAATCTGCAGTAGTCCCGCCTGCCTGTGTTTGGCCCATACCCCTCTAAACATGTCCTATCCATGTATCTGTATATATGTTTCTTAAACGTTGCGATGGTCCCTGCCTCAACTACCTCCTCCAGCAGCTCGTTCCATACACCCAACGCCCTTTGTTTAAAAAAGTTACCCCTCAGATTCCCATTAAACCCCCCCCCAACACCCCCAGCCCCAGCTTAAACCTATGTCGTCTCGTGCTCCATTCCCATACTCTGGGGGAGATTGTGCACTTGCACAATATTTGCAATACTCTTAATATTGCAAGTTTCGTGACGCTTTCACAATGTTGCTCTTAATTTCACCAAGCACTTTGTTCTCAGTAATCAGCTAGTGTTTCACTCTATTGTGCCCAAGGAGTCGAAGACGTAGGTCGTGAAAACACGTATACGAGGTAAGCATCTCAGAAAAAACCGCATCGGTCAGTCTCCTGAAATGGCATCATAGCCTTTGGTTTGATTCATGTAAAGTGAATCGATAACCAAAACGCTTACCACATGTTAATCTTGATATAATTTCACGTTTAGTGAAACTTTGCAGGTTTCATAAAGATACTCCATCTCTAAAGTAAGAGCAGTACTTAGCTAAGAAATCTGAATTTATTGCTCGTCGTGTAGTTTTTTAAAACTTAGTGGAACGAAGCCTACAACCAAACATGACGTTAATTTTGGAAAAGCGGCCCAAATCAGGTACTTGTTGAAAACAACCAGTTCTGAGTCATCCAATACTTCTTATTGCGGAAGGCAGGAATTTCCAGGCCATGCCCATTTATTGGTTCATCATCTACACTGTTCTGTACATTGCAACCGGCGGTGGCACAGCGGAAGAGTTGCTGCCTCACAGCGATAGAGATCCGGGTTGGATCCCGACTTCGGGTGCTTTCTGTACGGAGTTTGTACGTTCTCCCCATGATGGCGGTTTTCTCCGCGATATTTCGTCTCCTCCCAAACGCCAAAGACCTACAGGTCTGCAGGTTATTTAGCGTCGTTGAACTGTAAAATTGTCCCTAGTGTGCGGGTGTCGCTGGCCGGTGCGGACTCGATGTGGCGAAGGGCCTGTTTCCGCGATGTTTCTCCAAACTAAGCTAAACTAATTTAAGAACAGAATTGATTTTGCTCACAGACGGACAGGGACAGAACTTTCAGCCCCTGTGCCGAGGTCCCGAGTGGTGATGTAAAGTTCTGACATTGCGTATAGTTTAATCCAACATAATATGCTCTAGTGAATGCAGTGCTCGTGACACAAACCGCCCCATGGCGTTACAATCACTGGAAGAAGCATCAATCGCCTTCGTTTGCCTGTTAATACCAATACTACTGAAGTTTTAAATTAGTTCAGTTCAATTTAGTTTATTGTCACGTGTAGTCAAGGTGCAGTGAAATTATTTTGTGGCGTGCTATCCAGTCAGCTGAAAGAACATACACGATTACAATCGAGCCATTTACACTGTAGATACATGGAAAGGAAAATCTAAATGTTCGCACATGTTAGTGCTTCATTGGCGATATTCTAGGGAATACAGTGATGGGTCGAACGTATTCAGTCAAATTACTGTTTCACTCTGAGATTTGTTGTTTTGTTTCTCAAATCAAGGGAGATGTTATTTGATATAAACTGGCGTGCTTACTGCTTGCTTGCAGGAGAGATTTGTATTCTGAAAAGTAAAGGAATAATCAGCGCTATGGAACTTCGTGAAACAATCAAATATCGTTTCTGTAGCATTATGCCTCGAAAATGCAATGAGAAGGATGGCCTAGAATTTGTGATTAGAGGCGAATGACGAAAAAGATCAAAACATTTTCTACAATCTCACCTGAAAAAAATGGAGGCAATTCGGAATAAATTCTCGTGGGCGTATTGGAACAATGGGAATTGCCAGTTTCATATTATGGCAGTATTACAGCAACATGGAGAATGCATTCACATAGGGTATATGGAGCAAACTGCCAGAGGGGTGGCTAATGGAATTGTTATAATAAGATTACAAAATATCATCTGGAGCGGCACATGGACAGGAATCGGTTCGAGGGATACCGGCCAAACGCAGGCAGTTGGAACTAGTGTAGAAGGGACATCTTGGTCGGCCTGAGCAACTTGGACCGAAGGGTTCGTTTCCCTGCTCTGTGGCCCAATGATTCTATGATAGAAATAGTAGCACACAAAGGGCACTTTGCTCTCCATCGCATCCAAACTGGTCAATAAAGGATTACGCAAACCAATACCTCTTGTCAACGTAGTTCTGACCATCTGTAGATCCTTTGAATGCGGCCACGGGTCTTCGTCCTTCATGCCTTTAGTCATTCGGCTTGTTTCGACGTCACGTTACTCTCTTGGGGGAATTAATTTTGTTCTCATGTCTTTGTACCAAATATTTCAAATCTATTTTCTAGTCCCAATCGGACGTAGAGGTAACTGGCACGATTTAGTAAATCTCCCTTCCACCCTTTCTCCATTTTCTATGTCGTAAGGTCGAAAAATGTGTGCCTGTGCAAACTGTGATCAAGCACGTGCTATGTACAAGCAATACTCTCCGAATATACACACGCGTATCATTATAAGTGGCGAAAATGTTTACGGCACATTTGGAAAGCTGGACTCCATTAATCGAGTCAGAAATCATGGTACTTTGTGGAACACATAGAAGACACCAGTTAGGGCACACGTTTCCTTGTTACTAATCTTGAGAAAGGATCCACTTGCAGAAAGGAGACAGCAGAATGTGTTTACAACGACATCCGTAGTATAGCCTGAAGAAGACGGGGCTGGGAACTTAGGTAAAAATAATTTCGGAGGATATTTGATAAAGACGAACAAAATTTAGATAAAACGTTCCCATGATGGCAACTTCGAAGCACAAGGACCACATATTTAAAGTGTGGAGCAATTATGGAAGGGAAGAGTGTTTATGTATGAATGAAAAACTTTATTTTATACAGATAGTAATAGTTTCGAATTCACAGCATAATGAAAAGGTAGAAGCAGAAGCAGTCAATGTTTCAGTGTATATCTAAGATAATTTCCAATGACTGTCGTCAAAATTCTGTGCATAAAATTGCAAAGAATGAATAATATACCGATTAGCCATTTTGGGTGTGTTTCTAAAGATCTTAGATATTTTGAGATGAAAATACATTCTTATTATCAATCCCACATGCTGTCATCATAGTATTATGCTCTCGTTATGTAAAAATTATATTCGGAACAGCGTTTACCTTTGTATTTTTCTTCATACGTGACTGGACAAAGACAAAATGCAAGCAAGTTGCAATTGACAATAGAAACACTCAATGTGAAACGATGATGTTTAAATGAAGGAACGGTGCTGGAGAGGAATACACTAACATATAGAAGTGTGAAGATTTATTTCCTGTCGGGTCTGCATCAACTCCCATTTCCATTCTTCTCGTCTCCTGGATTAATTCTCTTGCTCTATTATACGATAAAGGGATTTTAATCACAAGGTCATGCTGATGCCAAGGATTTCGAGTGGGGTGAAAACTAAAACTTGTGAAGCATATCCACATTCCACAAAAAAAAAGATGTTCGTTGTCTTGCCTCGCTGTGGAGAGTTTAAATGAAATGCCAATAATTGGACAATGAACTGGACGCCAATAATTAAAATTTAATCACCAACTGTTTCCTGTGCATCTCTCACCTCCTACCCTTAACTCAAAGCTAGTATCCCTCAGATATTGTACATGGCAAATAACTCAAATGGGGAAGAAAGACACCTTATGTCCCAATTCATACTACATCCATCGACTGAAAATTTGAAAGCCGAGGTTGCTTCAATTTAATGTTAATTGCCTGAGTCATGTTCTATGAATCTTACTGATTGTACTCTGAGTTACATTCAAAAATGCAATTTAGTACGTTGTTAAATAATTTTGGGCAGATTCGAATAATGGTAATCCATTTTCCACTACGGATCAAAACCAGGATGTTCTCTGAATGCACCATTTAATAACACTACCGCGGTGGTCGAACGGATTATGAACAGATCTGGACGCAACAGGCCGCGTAGAAATGTAGAGATATTCCACGAAAACCCTATAAAGATCGTAATATTGAATTCAATAAATCGATTTAACTGCTTTTGTAGGTGTTCGCAAAACTGCGCTGATGAAGAAGACCTCTTCAAGCCAGTAGTACAGCCAAACATTAAACGCACCGAAACAGGCATTACAGATGATTTCTCCAAAAAAGCTGTGGGATGGGAAGAACTCTCCTTCGTACAAAATTGGCAATATATTGAGGAGCAAAATAATCATGTCTTTACAGCAAAGGAAAACCTTTTACTTCCAATCAGAAGCACATACCGAGGTGAGACATCAGTTGATCACGTAGGTGGCAAGTATGCTTAGTGGAAACAGACATGAACCTAGGTCTCCGGCGCAACAAGGCAACAACTCTACCGCTGCACCAATGGCCGACATAGCCGACTCTGGCTGATATGGAATCGAATTAACAGCGTGCCCTGCCATATAGACTGAATGAAGGAACTCTGACAGAGGCGATCAATTAATAAAGCTAAAGAAGAATAACAGGAAATAGTGCAAAAATTCGCGTAACAATCCAAGCAAATCAACATTAAACGTGTTCGGAACGTGTATGGACAGCTGTGCCATCAGTGGCGCTGTAAAGAAGCGCAGCTACCATTTCCCGGGAAGGGTTCGTGAGCGATCTTCAGTTTCCTGACAGATTCCATACTAAAACCCGATCTACGGCTGCCGGTAACAGACGTCTAAAAACCCTATTATGCGCCCCTCCCCCGCTGCCCAGTCACGTAAATCACCGTAGTCTGCCACGGTTCCGTTGATGGAGATATGACTCAGCAATGAACTCCTTTGCAAATGAAATCTTTAAGTGAAAAAACACGTTGCCACATGGTACTTCACCTGCTACTTGCTCTTTTGATTCGCCTAAAATAGAAGTGCAAGTCAGAATGGCAATGCACGGAGCGTGACATCCACGAATTATCGTTTACATTTTTAATTTGTTCCCTATTAGTGAGCCTCACCGAAGTGTTGCACGACCAAATTATTTTAGTTTATGTTAGTTTAGAAATACATCGCGGAAACAGGCTGTTCAGTCCACCGAGTCCGTTGCGGCTAGCGACCCCCGTACATCAACACTAACCTACACGAGGATCAATTTACACGAAGCTAATTAACGTACAAACCTGTACGCCTTTGGAGAGTGGGAGGGAACCGAAGATGACAGAGCAAACCCACGCAGGTCACGGGGAGACCGTACAAATTCCGTACAGGCAGCACCCGTAGTCAGGATGGAATCTAGGTCTCCGGCGCAACAAGGCAACAACTCTACCGCTGCAGCAATGGCCGATATAGCCGACTCTGGCTGATCTGGAATCGAATTAGCAGCGTGCCCTGCCATACAGACTGAATGAAGGAACTTTGAGAGAGGCGATCAATTAATAAAGCTAAAGAAGAATAACAGGAAATAGTGCAAAAAATAGCCAGTTACCTCCATTCGCGTAACAATCCAAGCCAATCAACATTAAACGTGTTCGGAATGTCATATGCATTGAGTGCTGTCTGAAAATAGTTCTTCTTGAAGATAAATAGCAAGCATAACACTTTGCAAGCGCACGGGAAACGCCCGCTTTTGAATTAATTGACGAATGAGAAATAAAGGATTAGTTACGCATGTGACGAGCTGCTGCATAAATGAATTGTAAACACAAGTGAAATTCAAGCAACAGTATTCTAGATGAACGATCTTACCAATTTCCGCCAACTTTAAATGCAGTGCGTCAATTTCTGTCAACATAACACAGTATCATTGGTTGTTAGTTTGATCTTTGCCCTGGTTTTAACTACGAGAAAATACATAGACTGGAATAGATTGTGCTTTATTCCCAACAATTAGCAGCTTTTCGGGATATGCATTAAAATATCCAACCACTACAAAGGACGAAAGCTCGTTGCAACATTGCACTTGATCAGTGCTGCAAAAGGCATCACGGTCAAGAAGAGACAGTTATTAAAGCACAATGGAATTCGGTTCGTGAGATAACATGGCGATGTGTAAAACAGTTGTACCAACGACATATTCATGCAAATTCGTTCTTTAACATTTCCTCAAGTTGAAATAGGTTGCTATGAGGGTTCAATTCCCATTAAATCATTGTGAGTGATCAGATTATCTGATATATTGTGAATATTATTAAAGTTGAATTGATCTTTTGATAAAATATTGAACTCTATTTTCGTCCCTCTATTTGCTCGGGCATTTTACACGGCATCGACGTTCCCCCTTTCCCCTTAAATTACCAGCTCAGTCTTTCGCGATACTTTTACTCACTGGGGCCCCATTCAATGTGATCTCTCTAGTGACCAGAACTATCGTGATCGACGTTCTGCATTGCGTTTCCCCGTGTCCCAGTTTCCAGGATCTCGTCTCTCAATGGAGCCATTTCCAGCGTTGCATTTGCTCAGGGCACGTGGGTGCCAGATTCGTTTCATACCATCAACCCACATGATACAATTTCACGCATTATTTACCCACCTCAAATCTCTGCACTCGACTCCTCTGGTCCATTTCGCCATTTGAGTCATAGACTCACACAGCGTGGAAACAGGCCCTTCGGTTCAACTTGCCCACGCCGATCAATTTGGCCCATCTACACTAGTCCACCTGCCTACTTTTGGCCCATATCCCTTTCAACATGGCCTATCCATGTACCTGTCGAAATGTTTCTTGCGATAAAACCTACCTCAACTACCTCCTCCGGCAGCTCGTTACAGCACCCAACGCCCCTTGTTTGAACAAGTTCCTTCTAAACCTCTCCTCCCTCACTTTAAACCCATGTCACGTCAAGTCAAGTCAAGTTTATTTGTCACATAAACATACAAGATGTGCAGTGAAATGAAAGGTCACCCACAGTCCAGCAATAAGAGCAATAAAAATAAGCAATTTCACACACAATCACAAACAAACGCACAAAAAAAAAAGAAAAGAAGCATCCATCACAGTGAGTCTCCTCCAGTCACCTCCTCACTGTGATGGGAGGCCAGAATGTCTTTTCTCTTCCCCTGCCGTCTTCTCCCGCGGTAAGGCTGTTGAAGTTGCCACGTTCCTGGCCGCGCCGGACGGTGAAAGGTGCGCGGCGGACCGACCCAAGCCCCGCGATTCGGGGCGGCCGAACACGCTGCCGGAGCTTCCGAGGTCGGCCCCCACCCAGGGGCCTGCGAGCTTCCGACGTCCACGTGGCCCGCGGCCGAAGCCCCCGGAGCCTCCGAAGGCGAGTCGCAGCCGCACTCGCAGCGCCACCACAGCCTCCGAAGGCAGCCAGCTCCGCAGATGGTAAGTCCGGTCCGCGGACTCTGCGAACCAGAGCCCAGGTGGTCCCAGGTGGAGGCCGCCACCTCCAGGTGTTTGGCCGATGGTAGGACGCAGCGGGAACGGAGACACGACCCAGAAAAAAGTCGGGTCTCCGTTCGGAAGAGACAATTTACAGCCCCCCCACACACAGTACACAACCACAATAAACACTACATCACATCTACACACTACAATCAGGACAGAAAATAACAAAAAACAGAAAAGACAAACGGACTGCAGGTAAGCCGCAGCTGCTAGGGCAGCGCCGCCTGGGGTTCTCTCTCTCTCTTGGTTCTTGATTCCCCTACTCCCTGGTTCCTGATTCCCCTACTCTGGCCAAGGGGCTCTGTGCGAATACCCGATGTATTCTTCTCATCAACTCAACGATACCAGTATTTCGACGCTCTGAAACCCAATGGATTTGTGCTTGCTGTCTTTTTTTTCATCAGCGGTACTCTTGTCATCATCACTCTTTATGAAATCACCGCGGCTATGTTTACTGAGCCGTTTGGTATGTTGACCGGGGTATGGTATGTCGTGTTCTGTTTATTGAATGGGATTTTATGTTGCGCTCGTTTATAAATATCTGGGACTCTGTCTCTCGTGATGTTAAATTGAAGATGTATTACTTACCTGCATTTTTCAGTAACACTTGTCGCACTATGAAGGAAAGTAACAATTTAACGCATTATCTGCAATGACCAGTCTGGTTCCATAAAATGCTATATATTTCAATGATTTGATCGGTAAGTTATCATCCATACTTTGCAATATGTTAGGAAGAGTACTTCACGCACTAATTCTGGTAGTCAAAATGACAAAAAGAAATCTGAATTAACAATCCTATTTCACTTACTAGTTTTTTGGAGAAGTTCTTTATTTTCTAAAAAAATAAATATTTTCGGTAAGTGATTACGTCAACATCAGACCCTTTTATCTGAAGCTTTGTTAGGACATGGCCTCGATATAATAGTTCTTGTTATGCTAGATCATGTCCTGTGTGGCTAAATGCCATTACACTGCTCACAGCATTCCCACTTCCTCGTACGTCTAATCGCCTCTGCATCCCCTCTCATCGCCAAATCTCGCTAAGTGACGAATAACATGTAACGAGTAGATTCTGAGGTCCAAGCACGTGGCCGGCTTGAGAGTCTTTTGCCAATGCACTTTTATCTGAACAGTCTGAATGTCCGATGTTGAAATGTTATGCTTGCAACGCGGCATTAAAATACAATGACTTCCAGTGAGATACGGCTCTCTCGATAGATCAATCAATAGTGTAAGAAAATTACTGTAGGTACTGGTACAAATCGAAGGTATTTATTCACAAAATGCTGGAGTGACTCAGCAGGTCAGGCAGCATCTTGGGAGAGAAGGAATGGGTGACGTTTCGGGTCGAGACCAATCTGAAGAAACGTCACCCATTTGTTCTCTCCTGAGATGCTGCCTGACCTACTGAGTTACTGCAGCATTTTGTGAATGAATCAATAGTGTTCAATTTCAAACGAGAGTAAATGATCATGGTCAACAATATATCTAAATGCACGTCAATTAATTATTTTTTCCGATCTTATCCATGAGGTTAGTCAATTTCATCCATTTGTTGATTCTTACTGGCAAAAGTGGAAACGTAAACTGTGCATTACTTAACGAGCTGCCTCAATTGAATTTGTAGTTAGGACATTTTGAGTAGACCGCGTGAAGTTACCTGAATTGGTTTTGAGTAAAGGCAATTCTGATTTAAAGAAAATGAAAATCATATCAATTTTCAATTTCGGTACAGGTACCTCGTACAGCCAGTACGTTAAATACCATTTTCAACGCTGCCTGGAACTATGTGGTAAGAATGTTTAACCTATAACATATAACATATAACAACTACAGCATGGAAACAGGCCTGTCCGGCCCTACCAGTCCACGCCGACCATTCTCCCTGACCAAGTCTCATCTACCTGCACTCAGACCATAACCCTCTAATCCCCTCTTATCCATATACCTATCCAATTTACTCTTAAATAATAAAATCGAGCCAGCCTCCACCACTTCCACCGGAAGCCCATTCCATACAGCCACAACCCTCTGAGTAAAGAAGTTCCCCCTCATGTTACCCCTAAACATTTGTCCCTCAATTCTGAAGCTATGTCCCCTTGTTGGAATCTTCCCCACTCTCAAAGGGAAAAGCCTACCCACGTCAACTCTGTCCGTCCCTCTCAAAATTTTAAAAACCTCTATCAAGTCCCCCCTCAACCTTCTACGCTCCAAAGAATAAAGACCCAACCTGTTCAACCTCTCTCTGTAGCCTAAGTGCTGAAACCCAGGCAACATTCTAGTAAATCTCCTCTGTACCCTCTCCATTTTGTCGACATCCTTCCTATAATTTGGCGACCAGAACTGCACACCATACTCCAGATTCGGCCTCACCAATGCCCTGTACAAATTCAACATTACATCCCAACTTCTATACTCGATGCTCTGATTTATAAAGGCAAGCATACCAAACGCCTTCTTCACCACCCTATCCACATGAGATTCCACCTTCAGGGAACAATGCACAGTTATTCCCAGATCCCTCTGTTCCACTGCATTCCTCAATTCCCTACCATTTACCCTGTACGTCCTATTTTGATTTGTCCTACCAAAATGCAGCACCTCACACTTATCAGCATTAAACTCCATCTGCCATCTTTCAGCCCACCCTTCCAAAAGGCCAAAGTCTCTCTGTAGACTTTGAAAATCTACCTCACTATCAACTACTCCACCTATCTTAGTATCATCTGCATATTTACTAATCCAATTTGCCACACCATCATCCAGATCATTAATGTAAATGACAAACAACAGTGGACCCAACACAGATCCTTGGGGCACTCCACTAGACACTGGCCTCCAACCTGACATACAATTGTCAACCGTTACCCTCTGGTATCTCCTATTCAGCCATTGTTGAATCCATCTTGCAACCTCACTATTAATACCCAACGATTTAACCTTCTTAATCAACCTTCCATGTGGAACCTTGTCAAATGCCTTACTGAAGTCCATATAGACAACATCCACAGCCTTGCCCTTATCAATTTCCCTGGTAATCTCTTCAAAAATTTCAAGAAGATTAGTCAAACATGACCTTCCAGGCACAAATCCATGTTGACTGTTTCTAATCAGGCCTTGATTATCCAAATAATTATATATATTGTCCCTAAGTATTTTGTCCATTAATTTTCCCACCACAGACGTCAAACTAATAGGTCTATAATTGCTAGGTTTACTTTTAGAACCTTTTTTAAACAAAGGCACAACATGCGCAATGCGCCAATCTTCCGGCACCATCCCTGTTTCTAATGACGTTTGAAATATTTCCGTCATAGCCCCTGCTATTTCTGCACTAACTTCCCTCAATGTCCTAGGGAATATCCTATCAGGACCTGGAGACTTATCCACTTTTATATTCTTCAAAAGTGTCCGTACCTCCTCTTCTTTAATCCTCCTAATTTCCATCACTACTCTACTTGTTTCGCTTACCTCACATAATTCAATATCCTTCTCCTCGGTAAATACCGAAGAAAAGAAATTGTTTAATATCTCCCCCATTTCTTCCGGCTCAGCACATAGCTGTCCACTCTGACTCTCTAATGGACCAATTTAATCCCTCACTATCCTTTTGCTATTGACATATCTGTAGAACCCCTTGGGGTTTACTTTTACATTACTTGCCAAAGCAGCCTCATATCTTTTTTTCGCTTTTCTAATTTCCTTTTTAAGATTCCTTTTACATTCTTTATATTCCTCAAGAACCTCATTTACTCCCTGCCGCTTATATTTATTGTATATCTCCCTCTTTTTCCGAACCAAATGTCCAATTTCCCTGGAAAACCACGGCTCTTTCAAATTATTATTCTTTCCTTTCCACCGAACAGGGACATAAAGACTCTGTACTCTCAAAATTTCACCTTTAAATATCCTCCATTTCTCTATTATATCCTTTTCATAAAACAACAATTTCCATTTCACTCCTTTTAAATCCTTTCTCATCTCCTCAAAATTAGCCTTTCTCCAATCCAAAATCTCAACCCTTGGTCCAGATTTGACCTTCTCCATAATGATATTGAAACTGATGGCATTATGATCACTAGACCCAAAGTGCTCCTCAACACATACCTCCGTCACCTGACCCATCTCATTTCCTAACAGGAGGTCCAACACTGCCCCTTCTCTGGTAGGCACCTCTACGTATTGCTGCAAAAAACTATCCTGCACACATTTTACAAACTCCAAACCATCCAGCCCTTTAACAGAATGTGATTCCCAGTCTATATACGGAAAATTGAAATCACCCACAATCACCACTCTGTGCTTACTACTAATATCTGCTATCTCCTTACATATTTGCTCTTCCAATTCTCGTTCCCTATTTGGCGGTCTATAATACACACCTATAAGTGTTGCTAAACCATTCTCATTTCTGAGTTCCACCCAAACAGCCTCCTTAATCGAGCCTTCTAGTCTGTCCTGCCAAAGCACTGCTGTGATATCCTCCCTGACAAGCAATGCAACACCCCCACCTCTTGCCCCTCCGATTCTATCACATCTGAAACAATGAAATCCTGGAATATTTAATTGCCAATCGCAAACCTCCTGCAACCATGTTTCACTGATCGCCACAACATCATACTTCCAGATGTCAATCCAGGCTCTAAGCTCATCCACCTTTCTTACAATGCTCCTAGCATTAAAATATACACATTTAAGAGACCCATCATTTCTTATTCTTAGTTTATTTCTTTTCCCTTCTTTCTCTCCTACATATTGGGTCTGAGTGTTTCCCTTTTCTGCCTCCTGCCTCACACACTGCCTATTAGCTATCTGTGTTTGAGTCCCTCCCCCCAACCGTACTAGTTTAAAGTCTCCGCAGTTATTTTAGCAAATCTCCCCGCCAGGATATTGGTTCCCCTCGGGTTCAGATGCAACCCGTCCTTTTTGTACAGGTCATACTTCCCCCAGAAGAGGTCCCAATGATCCAGAAACTTGAAACCCTGCTCCCTGCACCAGTTCCTCAGCCACGTATTTATCCTCCACCTCACTCCATTCCTATTCTCACTATCGCGTGGCACAGGCAGTAAGCCTGAGATTATTACTTTGGAAGTCCTTTTTTTTAACTCTCTTCCTAGCCCCCTGAATTCTCCTTTCAGGACCCCTTATCCTACCTATATTGTTGATACCTATATGTACCACGACCTCTGGCTCCTCTCCCTCCCCTTTCAGGATATCCTGGACACGCTCAGACACATCCCGGACACCGGCACCAGGGAGGCAAACCACCATCCGGGTCTCCCGACTGCGTCCACAGAAACGCCTATCTGACCCCCTCACTATAGAGTCCCCTATTACTACTGCTATCCTCTTCCTTTCCCTACCCTTCTGAGCAACAGGGCCGGACTCCTTGCCAGAGGCCCGGGCACCGTCGTTGCCCCCAGGTAGGCTGTCCCCCCCAACAGTACTTAAACAGGAGTACTTATTTCCAAGGGGTACAACCACCGGGGTACTCCCTAGTCCCTGCCTCTGTTCCTTGCCCCCCCTAACAGTGACCCACTTGTCTACCTCCCGTGGTCTAGGAGTGACCACCTCTCTGTAACTCCTATCTATAACCTCCTCACTTTCCCTGATCAGACGGTTGTTCGGGTTTTCGTGCGTCGAATTCTCTACTTCCTTTATTCATTAAAAAAAAATATTCATACTTTCACCACTAAATAGTGAACTGTAAAGATAAGATCATTGATTGCTTCTGTAAGATGATATATTTTACTTTATTTAGAGTATCGAATACATTATAGAAATAACTTGATGAAATCATTATCCCGCGTTCTAAGCTCAGTGGAATATTCAACGCACGAAAGCCTACGATGAGCCATTTTATAACTCACATTTATTCTCATTCACACGTAGCATGTAATAATCTACAAGAGCAAGTATTAGCCATTTGCTTTAGACACTCTCGGGATACACATGTGGTCAGCAACGCCATCTTGAAGCGAGTATCTCATGTTGAGAATCAGTGATGGATCTGGTTTGCATTTTTTTGCACGTTGTAATGATCAATCCTGAGATTGCCGTGGGTGTGCGATACTGATGCTATCAGCCATGTAAAATAAGTTATTTCACTTGGACACCAATTTGATTGAATAACGGATGTATAACGTAATCCTTACTGACCATGCTTCTTCATCTTTTGCAACTCTGTAAAATGCAACAGAAATATGTGTACATTTACCTTTTTATGGTTGAAATAAAGTAGTAATTGCAGCTTATGCCATCCGTTTGAAAGTAGAGCCAAGTAGAGATTCAAAGCATGCACGGAGTGAAGGCATAAACATGACAGACATTTTTGTCGGAATGAACGACGTGGGCAACATATCCTGTTTCTAAGATTCTAACCCGTTTAATGTTTCACGCATGCATCTATTAACCGTTATTTAGTTTGGGTATAATTATGAAATACAATGGTAGATTTGTCTTACCTGCTTCCTTCTCAAGCAGTTGTTTCACTGCAGGTAACACCCATACCGTGAGCAACAAATTTGCATTGTACAAAATAAATTACGCAACCATTTAAAGCAATTGTCAGGCATGGTAGAAGCACGCAACCATGGAAATTGACAATATTGATTTAACGGAGCAAAGGGGACATTTTTACCTTTTGCATTTTTCCGAATGGTTGGCAACCTTACTAAAATCGTATGCTACCGTAAGCAACGCATTCTGAAAAGAACGGTTGAAGACTGAAAACCTTTGCGCAAAACTAAGGTTCGTTGACACTTTCAAAGTATAGTAAGAACATTTGTGTTTTGAAAGACTTCTGACGACATGACAAAGTCGCCGTCTTACATTTCGTTGAAACACTTCCCTTCTTTCCAAAGACTGAATTTGCAAGATCAGTAGACCATAGACAATAGATAATGGACAATAGACAACAGGTGCAGGAGTAGACCATTCGGCCCTAGGAGCCAGCACCGCCATTCAATGTGATCATGGCTGATCATTCACAATCAGTACCCCTTTCATGCCTTTTCCCCATACCCCCTGACTCTGCTATCATTAAGAACTCTGTCTAGCTCTCTCTTGAAAGCCTCCAGAGAACTGGCACCCACTGCCTTCTGAGGCAGAAAATTCCACAGATTTACAATTCTCTGAGTGAAAAAGTTTTTCCTCATCTCCTTTCTAAATGCATACCTCTTATTTTTAAACTGTGGCCGACCCCTTATTCTAAAACAGTGGCCCCTGGTTCTGGACTCCCGTAACATTGGGAACATGTTTCCTGCCTCTAGCGTGTCCAGTCTCTTAATAATCTTATATGTTTCAATAAAATCCCTTCTCGTCCTAAATTCCAGTGTATACAAGCCTAGTTTCTCCAGTCTTTCAACGTACGACAGTCCTGCCTTTCCGAGAATTAACCTAGTGAACCTACGCTGCACTCCCTCAACGGGTGCACTCTCTCATTGGGTGCATATTCGTGGCGTGTGTCTTAGACTGCAATGAGAACAGAGCACGAGGCAACATAAGTGACTGGCAATTAACTAATACCTAACTTCCAATACAGAGTCAGCAATGAACACGGCTAAATAGCGCTGTTTGATTTTTATGATGTAGGGGGTATTGAGCACCAGAAGACATACGTTCAAGGTAAAGGGGAAAATATTTAATAGGAATCTGAGAGGTAACCTTTTCAGACAAAGCGTGGTGGGTGTGTGGAACAAGTTGCCAGATGAGGTAGCTGAGGCTGGGACTATCTCAACGTTTTAAGAAACTGTTAGACAGGTACATGGATAGGACAGGTTTGAGGGATATGGACCAAACGCAGGCAGGTGGTACCAGCGCAGCTGGGACATGTTGGCCGGTGTGGGCAAGTTGGGCCGAAGGGCCTGTTTCCACACTGTATCACTCTATGTCTCTATGTCTCTAAGGTAACAGGAATAAAATTGGTTTCGATTCTTCCCCCTTTTCTGTTGCGAATATTTAAATTTGGGGAAATCTTTCCTTAAATCTTCTGATATGTTTCATTTTGCGGCAGTCCTAATATACAACGCTGTTTACTCCAGGTTCCATCTCTTCCCATTCCTGCAGTATTTACGTACACGCGAATTATCATTTACTGTATGCAGTTGTATGTGAAGCTTCAATACTTACTAAATTTTCTGAGCAGTACTTTGCAATCTATGAAGAAATGCACACAACGTTGGGTTTTCGTTAAAATACCTTCAGCAGTTTTATCTCGTTATGCTAAGTGTTTCTTAATTCCAGTTATACGAATAATATTTAGTGCACAGCATCTGATTTAAATTACACGGCTTGATACACCGCACACAGATGAAGGTAAGGAGGGTAAAGTTTATTTGCTATTCTGTGTTCCAAATCTAGAAAAAGCTCCTGTTGTCTGCCATGTTAAATGCTTCTGAGATTTGTGACGACGTGGAGCTGGAGCCGGGGAAAAACGGAAAATGTTATCAATGTTGTTTTTGCAAAATCTTCTGAGAACCCTAGCAGGATAAGCGAACCAGCGTGAACGCAATCTCCGTGATCATTATCCTGAGCATTAGGAGTGTAGTTATATGCAAACTGGTCCGTTTAGGGATAGTACACTCTGCCAACGTGATTAGGAGACGGACAAAGGAAAGGGTTTAAGGATGTTCGTAAGACCAAGTTGTAACAGAGAAACATTCTCACTGCCTCAAGGGTGATCCTGGCCTCCGAACGCACGTGCAGAAAAGAACCATTCGCTGCTTCATGGAGAACCTAGAGTCCATCCTTTAGGAGAATGCATGCTTCTTTGATGGATTAAGATGACCTGTGTCCAAGAAAACTCCTTCTGCTGAACCTGTGCTGAGTATGTTTCTCCCAAGTTAGTCTATCAGTCACGAATAAAACCATAGAGCTGGATGACAGCGACTTGTTATTGTCAACCCTGGGACAGATGTAAATCTGGACAAGATCAAATTATTTGATGCTTGAAATGGAATAATCTGAATCGTTATACAAATTGTCCGAAATAGAATAAAAAAAGCCCATATTGTGTTCTACCTGAGAATCTATCCAGGAATTCACCGGAGTCTTCGACTGGAAAGACTGAGGAGCAAAAAATACAAAAGGTAAATTGCGGCAACAAAAGCTCAAAATAGGAAACACATTCTCAGTGTGAGGACAAAGGTACAAAGGACCCGTTTTACCGAGAGATTTGTAAATCATTAAATTGTTCTCTTTCTAGCATGGGGATTGAGATGTTTTACAGGCACATTTAGGAGAAATAATGAAATATTACCTAATTTTAGCGATGACTTGAGTTCTGAAAGCGAAAAGGTAAAAATGGGCTGATATGATTTAGTTACCAGGTAGAACTGGACTTTGTTTAAGCATGTAAAATCGATGGTAAAACTCGCAAACATTTCACATTTCTCAACAACATATTATGAACAACTACGATTTTTCCAAAGTTTGTTTCACGTTCAACTGTTATCATCATTATTTCTCGCCATCACTGCACATCAGCATATCCACTTGAAATACTTAACTTCCTTTATATTGCACAAAGTAAAGTTCGATAGGCCGTAAGGCTAGCGAACAATTCCATATAACCAAATAACAACTACAGCACGGAAACTGGCCCGTTCGGCCCTTCCAGTCCACGCCGACCACTCTCCCTGACCTAGTCTCATCTACCTGCACTCAGACCATAACCCTCTAATCCCCTCTTATCCATATACCTATCCAATTTACTCTTAAATAATAAAATCGAGCCAGCCTCCACCACTTCCACCGGAAGCCCATTCCATACAGCCACCACCCTCTGAGAAAAGAAGTTACCCCTCATGTTACCCCTAAACTTTTGTTCCTCAATTCTGAAGCTATGTCCCCTTGTTGGAATCTTCCCCACTCTCAAAGGGAAAAGCCTACCCACGTCAACTCTGTCCGTCCCTCTCAAAATTTAAAAAACCTCTATCGTCCCCCCTCAACATTCTACGCTCCAAAGAATAAAGACCCAACCTGTTCAACCTCTCTCTGTAGCTTAAGTGCTGAAACCCAGGCAACATTCTAGTAAATCTCCTCTGTACCCTCTCCATTTTGTCGACATCTTTCCTATAATTTGGCGACCAGAACTGCACGCCATACTCCAGATTCGGCCTCACCAATGCCCTGTACAATTTCAACATCACATCCCAACTTCTATACTCGATGCTCTGATTTATAAAGGCAAGCATACCAAATGCCTCCTTCACCACCCTATCCACATGAGATTCCACCTTCAGGGAACAATGCACAGTTATTCCCAGATCCCTCTGTTCCACTGCATTCCTCAATTCCCTACCATTTACCCTGTACGTCCTATTTTCATTTGTCCTACCAAAATGCGGCACCTCACACTTATCAGCATTAAACTCCATCTGCCATCTTTCAGCCCACCCTTCCAAAAGGCCCAAGTCTCTCTGTAGACTTTGAAACTCTACTTCATTACTAACTACACCACCTTTCTTAGTATCATCTGCAAATTTACTAATCCAATTTGCTACACCATCATCGAGATCATTAATGTAAATGACAAACATTACATTTTGTCATTTACTTTAGCCATTTGCATCAATACAAATCAAACTACTGAGTTTGTAATTGGTTTGGAGTTTGGCGAGAAAGAATGGAGATCGCAGTAATTTTCTATGATTAGCGATATCCTTCACGATCTAAAATGCGTCTACCGCATATGCTGCTGACTCGGAAACGTGCTACATCCATGGAGAATCATAGAGTCATAGAGCGATACAGCGTAGAAACAGGCACTTCGAGCTAACTTGCTCACACCGGCCAACATTTCCCAGCTACACTAGTCCCACCTGCCCGCGCTTGGCCAATATCCCTCCAAACTTGTTCTATCCATGTACTTGTCTAACCCTTTCTTAAACATTGGGATAGTTCCGGCCTCAACTAAGTCCTCGGGCTACTCGTTCCATACACCCACGACTCTGTGTGTGAAAAACGTACCCCCTGATTCCTATTATATCTTTTCCCCTTCACCTTAAACAGATGCCCTTCACTTACTCTGAGCAGGAGACTCCGCATCTACTCGATCAATTCCTCTCATGACCCATTTGTGCAGACAGCGTCATTAAAGTGTGTTTCAAATTGATTAACACTAAATAATAACACGTAACCTATTATTTTATGATTAGCCTTAGACAACGAGCATTTAAATTACGTTTGCAGGGCGACATATTTAATAAATACCTTTCAGTTCCATGGTCCTTTCAGCTGGTGGAACAGTAAGGAAATTAATAAATCGCGTGACAATGATTTTAAATGTTGATATGAAATAAAGCAAGTCGATTTCACGAAGAATGGGTTGTGATGATTTAGATGTGTAGTTTTGTTCCAACACGTTCACTTTGCTATGTGAAACTGACGAATAGCTTGACATAATCACATTGAGTAATTTGGTCTGATTGAGATTTATTTTCTCATATCGTATGGGAATCATGTAAATGACGATGACATGCGGTTTGCATTGTAGGTTCCAATGGCATTACGTACGTTTATCTAACAAACCTCAGCAAGTGAAAATCTCTCTCTAAATTTTACTCGCGTTCTAAAAATGCTACACTATAATTTGCTCTGTTGGTTCGATTTAGTGCTTTGGCTCATTAGGTATCGTTCTAGCTTCTGTGGCCTAACGTTATGCGTACAGGTAGTACTCCAGGATACGGAGCATATACAGTGGATAGGATGGCCCACCTGCCACCACCTCAGTTGCGCCTATAGTCAGCTGGCAAGACGCATTGGCACGTAATATCCCAGATAGGACAACCATATATATTTGGAGCAATGTCTCTCTCAGCAATGCACACGATTTGCATGATGTTGATTTCGAAAAAAGAAAGAAACCTCAGAACAACCTCTGGATGGAATATATTCCTCAGGAACATTGACTAAAACGCATTATTGGGTTTGTTGATGGTCATATTAACTACTGCATTAAGACCATTTCAAATGTTCATAATCGCAGGAGACGCTTAGATGGACACTTGAAAAGGCAAGGGGCAAAATTCTATAGATCCGTATGATGATTGTAGATGGGCAAACAAGGTGGCATAGACGTGATGATCCGAGGGATTATTGTCTATACTTTGCAATTCTGTGGCTGAATGAAGTTCTGGATTTATAAAATACATGATGCAAAATGTATGTTCTTTTCATCTGATGGTAAATCTTACAACCGAATACGAATCATCCACCAACACTGGATGAAATATTTACGTCATTTATTGTATTATGTTATTATAGTGGGTTTAAGGGATGAAGAGAAGCCTTAGCTGTGTAATCCCTAATTCCATTTGTAACGCTCATTATTATGCATTTTACGGAAACTTCTACAGTATGGACCCGAAACTTTAAAATATTATCTTGTTGCACATTGCCTATCAACTGAATTTTCAACATTTCTGCCTTCATGTAACAGGCCGGAACCCGGAAGGATCCGGCCTATGGCTCGCGTTCGATTGTGAAGTGTGCCCGGCGATCGCAATACTGTTATGAAGAGAAACCAGTTTAAAGTCACTTTGGGTAGAAACAATGAGCTGGAGTAACTTAGCGGGACAGGCAGCATCTCTGGAGTGAAGGAATGGGTGACATTCCGGGTGGAAACCCATCTCCAGACTGGGAAGGGATAAGGGAAACGAGAGATATAGACAGTGATCTGGAGAGATGAAGCGCAACGAATGAAAGCCACCTTCCTCACGTCACCAAGCAGATGTTGTGATAGGTTGTGCTAATCTTCGTTAGAATACATTGCAATAAATTGCGACAGCATAGTTAACTTCCAACCATTAGAAATCGCGTTTATTTTGTAACGTTCATGCTATAGAAATATACCAGAGTCCAAGTAGCCAACCCAACAGTTCGCAGTAACTGCAAGAAAATGCGAATAAATATTTCGCACAATTAGAATGCGAGCATTTCACCCTTGTAGGCATTCAACTACCATTATAACTTACTTTTCTTTCACATTTCAGGTTCTCATTTCTCATTTCGAGCTTTACTGAAACTATCATATGCATAATTTCATAAAGAATCAGTTTAGCCGTTTGCAGAGAGATATGAGACAATATTGGAAATAAGATCAGTAATTCATTAAAATGATGTATTACCGAGATTTATTTGCAGGGATTCATTTTCTGAAAATTGATATATGGTAAGTCACAAATTCTTCCACTGAAGGGTGATCGCGTGCGAAGAAAAAAAAATAGATTTGAAGAAAAAAGCAAAGAAGAAAATGATTTATTCACAAAATGCTGGAGTAACTCAGCAGGTCAGGCGGCATCTCGGGAGAGAACGAATGGGTGACGTTTCGGGTCGAGACCCTTCTTCAAGAAGAAAATGAACTACATATGAACTTCATCCTCAACATTGATGGTCTCCCAGTATCCACCTCACCTCACATCCGGAATCTTGGAATCATCCTTGATCAAACCCTCTCCTTCGACAAACACATCAAACACATCACAAAGACAGCCTTCTTCCACCTCAAAAACATTGCCCGTCTCCGTCCATCCCTCTCCTCCACAGCTGCAGAAACCCTCATCCACGCCTTCATCACCTCCCGTCTGGACTACTGCAACAGCCTCCTCTATGGCGCACCCTCAAAAATCATCAATAAACTTCAATACATTCAAAACTCCGCTGCCCGTCTACTCACACACACCTCGATCCGTGACCATATCACCCCCGTCCTTTATAAACTCCACTGGCTCCCCATCCCCCAGAGAATCCAGTACAAAATCCTCCTCATAACCTACAAAGCCCTCCATAACCTGGCCCCATCCTACCTGACCGACCTCCTCCACAGGCACACTCCCACCTGCACCCTCCGCTCTGCCGCTGCCAATCTCCTATCCCCCCACATCCGGACTAAACTCAGATCCTGGGGGGACGGGGCTTTCTCCATCGCTGCTCCCACCCTATGGAACTCACTACCCCAAACCGTTAGAGACTCCCCCACACTCACCACATTCAAAACATCGCTGAAGTCTCACCTGTTCAGTACTGCCTTCAACCACTGAAGGTCACCTCACCTACTGTCTCCTTTCTCTGTTCATTTATTTATTTACTTATTTATCTATTTATTAATTTCCCTATGTTCTCAAAATCTCTGTAAAGCGTCTTTGAGTATATGAAAAGCGCTATATAAATAAAATGTATTATTATTATTATTATTACATATGGCATTTCCTAAACTTCAATTCAATATATCCAGATAACTACAATAGGAGACAGGAACACGTTGCACATATAGTTTACACAGAGACATTCCGTATGATTGCAAGGGAAAGTCAGGTACAATCACGAAGAACTCAGTGGGAGAGTGGTTTGACCGTAGGAGATAGGTGAAAGGTACTGTATTCGAAGAATATATTCAATGGAAAGGGAATGCCTTGTAGTTCTTCAAACGGATATGTTCACCCTCGACTATTCGTAACATTATCGATTATTTCACATATAAAGAGGTATATATTTACCAATACAATGATGTATTAAAGAGAAAGTTAGATATAGCTCTTGTGGCTAACGGAATCAAGGCATATGGGGAGAAAGCTGGAACGAGGTACTGATTTTGGATGGTCAGTCATGATGATATTCAATTGCGGTGCTGGCACGAAGAGCCGAATGGCCAATTCCTGTAGCTATTTCCTATGTTTCTAATGGACGATTAGATTAGATCGGGAAAATTCGCGAAATAACGATGTTGAATAAATGAATTACAACAGACGAATTTATTTACATTTAAATCTGATGCCATTCAATTAACAATAAGCAAATAAGTGAATTGGATTACTCCAAACAATGAATAGCTTGGGGTATTGCGATGATACACCGCAGAAACTCACCGTGCTATTCTGCCTTAGCCTTCTATTTATTTGAAGTATCCATTTCGTCTTACCTGCCGTGAGTTCTTGCGCTGAATGAAATAAATAGATTTATATAACAGAGCTTAAGGGGGACTGTACTTTACATGCTCATGTTATAATCCTGCGGGTCGAATCTCAAAGGTGATCTGCAAACGGCGTGTTCCTTACAGCTGCCGGCAGTGGATGGGAAATTACTTGGATGTCCACAAAACATTTATGACACAGAAACGGATTGAAATTTTGAAATAATGGACTTGAATCAGATTTTTGATGAAGCTTAACGTGGATGACGTGGGTTTTATTACGGAGGTAGCCTTTTGCTACAGACCTATGGGCTACTTAAAGTTTTCCCCCCTGATTTTATGTCATATTGCGTAGAACTTCGCTCTTAAGACTTGCAATAATCGGTTTATTTTTCACTGACGACTTTTCCTCAAGAATGTTCCTATGGTTAGTGTATAACGCAAGTTTGGAATTTCATGGCGTATGTTCTCCCTCTGACACCTCAGAGAATTTCCGCCATCTACACGGACATCATTTGTGCAATATCTTCCAACCAAATGAATTTTATCAGCTTCAGTGAAATTCCAGAACGTTAAATATGCCTTAGAAAAAGCAGTACAGTTGATTACCATCCCATCTTCGTACTAAATATTGATCCTCACCAGGACGGGAGTCCGTGGCTGCGGTGTGTGCCGAACTCAAATATACAACCGTTACTTGTCTTGTTCAAACCGGCAACGAAACCGCCGTGAACGATGGTGAAGGCTCTTGAGAGTGCTCTGCTCCACGTTATGCCATCCTGACATAAAAAAACAGAAGATGGACGCAAAATACTGAAGAAACCCAGAAGATGGTGGTATTGTGGTGAGCGTAACTGCCTTCCAAGCAGTTGACCCGAGTTCGATTCCCGACCATCGAAACTATTTTGAAGAAAAGATGAACTGGACATTGCCTCTATTTTTACCGCCTCCAATCCGACTTAGAAAACTATCGGATTTGAATTCCGAAGCTTATTTTTCAAATACCATTTTTAGAACATCTTCTCAGAACGACTGCAGCCGATCGTGTACCTAACTGCTATAAATTACGCCTGTATTAAGGGACGGTTAAAATATTTCAGGAACGCCTATCCTGATAAATTAATTATATTGATTATATTGATGCTGTATTCCGTCTGATGTTTTAGCACAACCACCGTTATGCACAAGCATAAACCGAAAATTGGATTCGTTCCCCAAATTACTGTATAATAGAAACTTTGGAAGAATTTAACACACTACACCACCCTCCTACTCCTGTATTTATGTCTGTATCTTTTGTCCCAAATGCTGCTGGGCTCAATGCCCCGGCCTTTGACGGTCTCAAAAAATATCTCAATACTGTCCAGATCACACTTGGACGCCGTCCAGTAATCCCCCGGAGAAATAATACAACATGCAAATTTTCTCAAAGCTTGCATAAAATGGAGACTATTATTGGTAGGTTTTTTTAGGGAGAGCTGCAGCACGTGGACGGGACGTGGATAACTCACAGTTATTTCGGAACAGATTCCACAGAAAAAAACGAATCAGCGTTAAATTCCATTAAATAAGCTGGAGATGAACATCGGATGCATGGTGTAACAGTCAGCAAAACGATTTGTATTTGCTATCCGTTCCCACGCTTGTTTGATTTCAACACCAGTGTCTGTATCCAAGCAGCGAATTATGACCAGTCCCCAATTGTTGCACGCATTTTAAGTTTGTTACTCACCACTTATCAGACAGGACTTGTGTAGATCTAAAATAGTTAAATTCATTGGAAATCACAAATGTAAGCGATAAGATTTATTTTGAATGGTATTCAGAAAGTGTTATTAAAAAACAGAAATATACCAAGCACACTAGACGAGGAATTGCACTTTTTGCCTGAACGTTACCTGCGTTTCGAAAACTCAGGTTCATTCCTGTTGAGAAGTATCAAACAGAAATAAATGTCCTCACATGGGTTTTCTGATTTGTACGACAGCGAAGATTAAAATAATACAATTAACCTTCCCTGACTTGCGTTCATTGGGGTTTCAATGAGTACCAGTCGATCACGTTCCTGGTAATTACGTGCATTATATACACATGCACGTTGAAATTGCACGTTTTCACACGAGGAACAGCGCGAAATCCACTTGCTAAAGATAGCTGGGGATGAGATTGAGGGCAAGCGCTTGGTATTCGTTTACATCAGTGTTGCGATTATTACAAGACAGTTTTTTGACTGAGTATATAAACGTTATTAGTGAATCACTATACCCAATCCGATGTGGGACATAGAGAAATACACAAGGTGGATTGTAACTTGTTATTCTTCTCTGCCTGCACTGGTCTGTCCTGAGCGATGACCTCCTTCTGATGCGTGAGGTCGATGAAACTCTCAGACTGGTGGTTGGATTGCATTAACATAATTTGCCAATGATCTCTCAAACTGCCAAATCCGGAGCCCAATCTGCTCCCGCTCCCGCTCCATCATTGGCCACGATATAAGAAGCAAATTGGCGTTCCCTGGAGCAGTTTTGGAAGCTGCAGTTGTTCTGTTTCAGCAAATATTTATTAACCCATTCTTATTCTGGAACCGTACAACCCGGAAGAGATCTCAAACTATTTGCGTTTTTTTAGAAAGACGAATGAAGTTGATGATGGACTTCTTAAATTGCAGACAAGAGAGAATTATTGAAATAGCCCTCGGTATTTAGTATTGCATACTGCGGGCAACGATGATGGGATTTGTACGAACTCACACCATTAAGGACACGACTTTCAGTTTGATCTTGAGAACCAGCACTATTTATTCTCGTTACATCTCTCCGGCCCTACGTCTTCTCCAGAACATTGTCTGTACCATTGGTGCTTCACCAATCTTTCCTTCAACATTTTGTTGACCACATCAGAGACGATATCCCTCAACCTTGCAATGGGGTTTCCTCACTTGTTTCTTGCAGAGATCTTCGCAGTCTGTCTAGTTCTGTCAGGCGAAATTAAGAAATTGAGAAAGTTAAAGGAGAAATAATTCCAAATACGCTCCTTTAGACAACAACGTCACAGCAGCCTCAAATGTGACTCACAATTACACGACTCACTTTTCCAACATGTGGCATCACGGAAATGCGCCTCCAGGTGGTTAAGCATTGTGATGCTCGATAATATGCCGTCTATAATGGAGAAAGTCCAATTTTCTCAGCCCACCGCATGGGCTGTATTTCAGAGGTGGCTCGTTGTCGATAAACGACGTAATTTATGTGTCTGCAAAATAACTTCAAAAACCTAAACTGCTACATCTGCATAATTTCGCAATGGTCTTATTAATCCGCGGAGTCCAAATACTTCCTGCTCATGATGTTACGATGTTATAATTTTTTTCTTTAATGTTTACAATTCACATCTATTCCGCTTACTTGGGGGATAACATTTTGCCATTTCAATGAGAATTAAATATCTTATTTTCGACTCCTTTCATATGCTATAATCGGATATAGGTATCGGCGGGTAGTAAACCTGGCCCCGAAATCACAAGTGCATTTTCGACCACATTTTGAATGTTGGGACGACCTTGAAAATACCGTTTAATCTAGCTGCCTTGTTGCCATACAGTCCCCGGCCTGAATTAGTTCTTGCGAAAATTATGGTCGTATCCTAAGAGACACTCCATGCACCCAAAAGCAGAATTCACACGCTAACTTTCACGTCTTTGTGAAAGTTGGTAAGATAAAAAAGTTAAAAGTATTAAAAAACTTTGCCTTTATCTTTCCTCTCCAGACTCTCCTCTGCAAAACCAAAAAATATAAACAGCGGAATCAGCAATGATAGTTTCTCTTTCCACTCCGGAATCCCAAAGGTTATTCATCCATGGTCCACCTTATTTTGTTATCTACCTTCCGGCCTATTTCCTCAATTTTAGCACACCAAGCAGCAGATGGCAGGTGTTTGCGGATGACTTTGATTTGCTTTCAACCAGCACAAATCCTCCCATTTTATTCTTTAATTATTTGCTAAGCCGATCATCTGCTTGCACTCATGAATCTGCCAACATTCCGAATTGTATATTGGGAAGTACTTCTCAATATTGTGCATTGCACTCTACTCCTCTGCATATCTAGCCAATGCATTGAAATCATTTTTGTGTGACCATTCCCGGAGGCTTAAAAGAACAGTTCAAAACTTTCGTTTGAGCACCGGATGAACTTCTAACTACGTAGCCACAGTTACATCAACCCCAATTTCCCACCGTCGCCACCAACTCCCATCATTGTTCGTGCTTCAACTCATTAGTACTCAGCATATTACTCACGATGTTTACTTTACAATTTGATGTACATTTGGCTGAAATCCATTTTCTGCTATAAATGTTCTTCTACACCCAAGGCTCTGTTCAATAGAGCGAAGATCCCAAGAAATTAGTTTAGTTTATTATAGTTTAGTGATACAGAGCGGAAACAGGCCCTTCGGCCCACCGTGTCCAACGACCCTCGCACATTAATACTCTGCTACACACACGAGGGACATTTTTCACTATACCAATCCAATTTACCTACAAACCTCTACGTCCTTTACATGTGGGAGGAAAGAAGATCTCGGAGAATACCCGTTGGTATGTTCATGGGGAGAAATTACCAACTCTGTACAGAGAGCACCAGGAGTCGGGATCGAACCCGGGCCTCCCAGTGCTGCAAGGCTGCAACTCAACAGCCGCGCCACCTTGATTATCATCTTTCTTTGAAGTTATTGATACAGCTTGTTCGTTGGTCACACCTTATTTCCAAAAGAGGACAAAATAGAGAGAAAAGAGAGAATTGTCCGATTCTGGAACCTCCTCAGCCATTCAACTAGCTTATGGTTGATCCAATCTTGGCCTCAACATCGCTTTCATTCTCTATTCAATACTACTTGACCGTCTTGTACTTCATATAGGTTTTCTGCTTTCAGTATATTTAATGACTCCACCTAAGGGATCTCCATGTTAGCGAATCCAAAGAGTCTTGCTTGTAATTTTCTCCTGACCTTGGTCCTAAATATGCTACGTAGTATTCAGAATTTGTTATCTCTAGTTCTACACACTCTCAATTTGGAAAACATCATTTACCTCGTCTTCCCCCTCAGAAAATGGAAAACTTTATTAAGATCCCATCTCATATTTAGAGATATTGAAGCAAAACCTGTTATATTATATTTCATCGTCATGTCAAATTCTATCACTGATTTCTATTCACTTACGTCCTAATCTACGTTAGATGGGTCGGCGATTCATAGAGACATGGTCAGACAGGACGGAAACAGATTCTCCCGACCAAGATGTCCCATCTTCGCTAGTGCTACCTGTCGGCCTTTGGCACAGATCCCTCCGAACCTTTCATTTCCAACTACTTGCCCAAATGTATTTTAAGTGTGATTATAGCAGCTGCCTCAACTACCTCCTTCGCAGCTCGATCCGTACACACATGACCCTTTGTGCGTAAACGGTACTTCTCAGGTTCCTATTACATCTTTCCCTTCGCACTTTAAACATAATTATTCGAGATGCCGCATTTATATTCTCTCGCATAACTGTACGCGGCTTTATTTGAATTTACTAATTTAAAAATCTGTTTCCTTGTGTTAGTCAGCGTAAGGCCATCAAGGGAAATGCTCTATTTAGATACTAACGTGTTCTTAGACGAATCTCTTGAAGTTCTGGATAAAACAATCACAATGTTTGTGAGATCTACGTGATCTCTAAATATCCAAAAAGGCATCAATAGTTTAATGAATAATATACTAACGGGAATAAAACATATGTATGATGTGAAAAACAAATAATATGTTATTACTAATACATCACCTGTTTTGAGGGATTTAACCCTTTGATCTGAAAGATAAAATACGAAACTGAAGGAACGAGTTTTGGCCTAGGATATTCGAACTGAAATATTCATGAATCGTCATATATATGGAAACCGAAAAATAAAATTCTTACTTGCAGCAGTTATCAAACAATAATTAGAATTGGTCTTGGAGATTCACTCGCATTGAGCACATACATTAAACAAAAAGTTCGATGTACATAAAACAAGAACAATGTACGTGCGTTTTGAAATAATAACCATTATCTTTCATTTAAAAAACAACAAATAGATATTAATGAAATCAGCCACTTTATCCAACTTACCATCCGTTTTGCACTGTACAGCTAGCTCTACAATGACAGTAAAGGCAGAAACATCGATAACTCCCCTATAATAGCCAAACCGATTATACTTACAAGCCCAACATAGGACGGTGTCATAATTCATTATGTTTTGCAAGTGTTTTGCCAATTGCAAGTGAAAAAACCTACCTTTCATTTCTCCCATTATTCCACGTTGGACGGATCCACAAACCTAGTAATTCCTATATGCATGTGCTCACCTGCATCTTTCTGGTTCAATTTTTTTTCTGCACAAAAATGTTGTTAACAATATGAGTCCAATAGTTGACTATTTTGAATGTTGGCATATTATTATTTTTTGTTTTCAGAAATATGAAGAAGCTGAATAAAATAGGTTACACACAGTCGATTATATTTATAGCAGTTTTATTGCTTTCAGAGATGACAACATCAGTGGATTGTATAAATTATAAACATGAACGATTAGAATCAGGAACATGCTCAGATGTTACTTGGCAGAAACTAATTTAGGGCAATCTCGCACATTGCACTGGATCAGATCATCATTGTAGACAACTGAAGCGAATGTGTGGGAGATTCTATAATCAACAAATGAGGTGTTAAGGAGATAATGAGACACTGGGCAAGAGAGTGAGTGAGTGTGTGCACGTGCATGCGTGTGTAAGTGCGCGCATGCGTGGTTGCGTGTGTTTGGGTTTGAGAGAGGGACGGAGGGGAATGGGGTTGGGGGGAGGGGGGTGGGGGGGGGGGGGGGGGGGAGAGCGGTTATACCTTGCTTTCGTTTTACAGTCTACCGGGAAGTAGTAAGGCTGCGGACACTAACCAACCAACGGTATGAACCTGGAATTCAACAATTTTAGGTAAGATCTGCAACACATTCCACCCTTTACTAAATTCCGTTAACTCTCTTCACAGTTGGCAACCTTGTATCTCTCTTTGGCTCACACCTGTTTCTCAAACTAAGTCTTGTCCAACAACATGAGTGGCAGGGAACTCTCTCCCCTGAGGTCATCTTTTACCGGCCGTGATATGTTTTGGTTCTTTTCACTTCCACCCCCTCCCACTCTACCCTACTGCAATCAGTCTGAAGAAGGTTCCCGACCCAAAAAGTCACATTTCCATGTTCTCCAGAGATGCTGAACATGGACCCGCGGAGTTACTCCAGCATTTGGTGTTTATCTACGGGAAACGAACAAATTAACACACATTGGCCGCATTAGTTTTAGAAAATAGGTGGGTATTTTTAAAATCAATGACGCGCCTCTGAATGTTACTGATAAATTCGGATCGTGACAAGTAGTTCCGTGATGGCCTAAACAAGCGGTAGCCTGTTGATATACTTTGCCCATTGTTAAAAAATAAAATATTGGAAAGAAGTAAGAATTGTCTGGCATACCCATCAATAATGCACAACATAGAAAGTGTTCTTTCAAGACGGATATGATTAAAATATATTAGCCTGCGCAATTTCTACTTATTTTCATCAGCAGGAATTTATCATTTCTATTGCCCAGTGTCCGCACGCCTAGCATTGTTTTCAAATTGTTGAAAAATCCAAAGGTTGGATTTATTTATTGAAAAGTAGTTTTTCTTACCCATCTGTTCCACCGCCGAACTCAATGTTTGGTTTTCTGGAATTGAAAATTCTTGAATATTAAACTTAAAATAATTTATTAATGTATAAGTTTCTTTAAATGTTTTCTATCTTACAGATTTAAGGTGTATTGAAACAACAGAAATTATTAAGAAAGAGCAGTTTAACTTTAGTCAAGTGTGTAAAACCATAAAAAGTCTTAGGTAGATTTCACTACTGGTTGATCAGAAACTAAGTCCCGAGCTTTGGATTCACCGAGGTGTAAGCTCATAATGACTATATATGGGATTGCTATCACCGGCAAAGCAGGCGCGACGTTTTCACACTTAATATCTGATCGACAGCGGCGCTGCCCTAGCAGCTGCGGCTTACCTGCGGTCCATTTGTCTTTGTGTTTTGTTGTGTCTTAATTGTAGATGTGATGTGGTGTTTTTGTGTTTGTGTACTATGTGTGTATGTGGGGGGGAGTGGGGGGGGGGTCTGTAAAATTGTAAATATGTGTCCCTTCCGAACGGAGACCCGACCTTTGTTTTCTGGGTGTTGTCTCCGTTCCTGCTGCGGCCTACCATCGGCCCAACTCCTGGAGCTGGCGGCCTGCAGGGCTCTGGTTCGCAGAGCCCGCGGATCGGACTTACCATCACCGGAGCCGGCCGTCTTCGGAGGCTGCGGGAGCGGCTGCGACTCGCCTTAGGCTCGGGCCGCGTGGATGCCGACATCGGGAGTTCCGGCAACGGCAGTGTGTTCGCCCGCCCCGGAATGCGGGGCTTGGTTCGCGGCAATTTCACCGTCCAGCGCGGCCTAAAATAGGCCGCGGGATTTCTCTCTGCTGGGCGGGGGCTTCAATGTCGGGAGCCACGACCGCCCCGACGTGCAGCAACAGCGGCAGCGGCAGCGTGTTCGCCCGCCCCGGATCGCGGGGCTTGGGTCGGCCCGCTGCGGACCTTCCACCGTCCGGCGCGGCCTGGAACCACAACAACCTGACGGCGGGAGAGGACGGCAAGGGAAGGGAAAAGACATTGTGGCCTTCCATCACAGTGAGGAGAGGACTGGAGGAGACTCACTGTGATGGATGTTTTCTTGATGGATGTTTCTTCTTTTGGGTTTTTTTGTTTCTGTTTTTGGGGTTGTGTAATTTTAATGCCTATTTCGATGCTTTTGTTGTTGGACTGTGGGTGACTGAATTTCGTCCAATTTGGATGACAATAAAGCTATCTTGAATCTTGAATCTTGAATCTTGACAGGTGATGGAATGGTTACGTTCAATCTCACAACCGTTTTGAGTCGTGGTGCATTTCAAAAAAATGTATTCAGAGATAATACAACAATATCCAAAATTGGTTTACTTTTTTTCTTCAACGACCTTTTAATACGGGAACATCGTCTGATTTTTTTAGAAACGTCCTGATTGACCTTTTACGACCATATCAATATCCGTTCCAATAATATTTAACAAATCCGTTACATTTCCATCATGGGCTGCCAATTATATGATCATTGTCACCCTTCAATATTTATTAGTATGGTAAAAATGGCGAATTCTTAGGCTGCGTAAATTCACCCTGCATGACATATTCTAGACATCCGAGCACTTATTGTCTATCCCGAACGGGTCATTTATCAGTCCGAGGTCATAAATAAATATGCAAGGTTCCAGGCACTGATTATTATAATTGAGCCAGGTATATGGTTCTTTTACGGCAAGTCGAAGGTTCGGCCTGTGCTTACCAGGATGAGCATTGTTTTTTGAAATTTTAGTTTTACATGTACATGATGGGATTCAAAATCATATGTCTGTTCCAGGTTGTGATAGGTGACGTCAGCAACTACAAGAATCGACGGAGTCGACTATGGGGCCAAACGCGTCTTTTAATGAGAGGGACAGGTGACCGATAGTCACATTAACGTTAATATTAATGCAAATGTGAAACAAACCACTCTCTGATTAAAGATGCCTTGTTCAATTTCGTGCAATCGGAGTGGCACGCCTACTTAGGCTAGTAGTTTAACGCTGGAATGTAATGACCTGGCGCTCAAAACTGCGGCATTTATTCGGTGAAGACATTAATACTGAAACTTTTCCCCAAGGTTTGCGGCAAAAAAGGAATATTTCCATACCCTTGAATTTATCTTCAGCAATTAGTTCTAGAATAATAGAAAATTCAAAATATCATGGACAAACAATAAAGCGTCAGGAAAAATGTTGAATATCGTGCATTAAAGGGAGACAACAGTTGGACAATCATACGCGACTTCGAGTGAACACGAAGCTGAACTGTTCAACTTGTGAAGCATTATGATGCACGCCATGTCGGAAAAAAAACACTGCAAGTTGCTTACCAAATTTTCGCGTCATCTTTTGCGTTTCTAGAATGAAATATATTGATGATCACATTAATGGGTCTTTCCTTTTCCTGCATATTTTGTTCGAGAACGAAAGTAAGTACTTGGATAATTTAATAAATAGTGCAACTTCAAGATCGTTTCCTCCGGAATGTATCGTGGGCATGAACATGGGGTTTCATATGCAATTAAACATAATCACAAAAATAATATAGCGGTGTTCTAGCACATGGAAGGGTCGAAGCAATATTAAGAAATGCATTTGTGAGGAAGATGGATGAGATAAATTAGAATACGTCAATACGGCATGACGGGGAGTTGTGATATATTGTTTGTGGTAGCTCATTTGGAACATACATGGGGGCCACATTTTTTTAATGAAATGGCAAACCATGTTTTAAAGTAAGTTTTATTTATTCCGAAAATATATATGTTTATATAATTAGAACAGACTAGTTATACGCAGAATAGAAAAAAAATGCGAGCGCAAGAGGACTGGTGACACGCGTAATGAATTGATCTAGCAACAGAAATAACATTACGTTTCACAGTAAAAAAGACCTGTCAGTTACAATATGAGATTCAAGCTACCTAGAAAGAAAAATGTTTCCAGATATGTGCATTTAAAATATTCTCAAATAATTGAAACATTTAACCAGTTAATGTGGGCGATGAAAAAATGGGACGACAATCGATCTAAAACAGAAAGTGGAAACATTCAGCTTATCAGGCAACATCTATGGAAAAATAAGTGTTCACATTTCAGGCTGATAAACCTCCATCGGAACTGGGAAGGAGGATCATTCAGAGAAATATTTGCCAGCTCCAATAAAGTTCTACTACAAGACACGCTTTCCATTTCTCTCACCTTTCAATATTTCAAAGGGAATGTTTCTGCTGTGTACAATTGGTCTGCACTTCCGTCCTGACCAACCACTCCTTACAATAGGGCAATTTGCTGTCCCGTGCGATCGCTGCTGATTCAAAACAATTCACTCCTTCTCTTCTCACCATCCAGCGACGTAAATAGTCTGATCTTGTTTGTTGGCACTTTCTCCAATGTGGAGTACTGGATTCAGAGCTCACAATTTACTTTTTACAGTGGAGAAACCAAACGAAACATCAGACATCATCGTAAGTTCGACAGGGGCGTCGTTGTGGTTTGTGTTGCTGCCAATTTATTTTTCCATCGCACTCTCATTCTGACATTTCTGCCTCTACTGTAATGAATACAAAGTTATGGTTGAGGGAAAGACACATGATCTTCCATTTGGGAATGCTGTAGCTTTTGAGGCTCAATCTGAAATGTTCTTACTTAACGTAACTCAATTTAAAATGTTAACATCTACCAATCTTATTTGATTTTCAAGTGACTAGCTATTTGAGCAGGTTATTTTTGCAAAAGTAATTCATCTGCTTATTCATTTTAACTTTCCATGACATGGCCTGTCGAACACATTTCATGTGCTCATTAATTACAATGCCCTACGTTTGTATCATCGCTTCTTAACTGTCCTCATTATCGCTTTGTCTGAAAGACAACGACAACAGTCTATGCATGGGAAGGCTGGCCTCATTCTCTCACGGACACTGTCGTTGTCCTATCCATCCCTTCCCCAACTTTCTTTGCAAGCTAAAATAATGTAGTTACTCTTGTTTTCGTTCTCCCAAAGGGGGTTCGATCTGACAGAAAACCGCGGTTCTTTTTCCACTTTTATTGATTAGCTTTCTATATATTTCCAGTATTCTTTGTTTATAACAAAAATGAGCACTGTTGCTTTGGCTAAGCATTACGCAGTTTTTCCAAAGCCATTTCGTGAAAATAGTTTTTCTTCGACTGAACAAGTCTTCCATGTTGCAAATATACGCTATAAAATGTTCTTGCTCAATTATTATAGATCTGCAGCATGAACACATCCTCCTAAATGAACGTTGCTTACCTTTAAGTTGGAATATTAATTTCACTAGGTAAAGAAGTAGGGACAATTGGTGAAAACTAGGAATACCATAATTTGAATATCATTCATGAGAAACAATTCTGTAGAAATGATACAATGCTTTTTATTATCCACTCTTCTCTTAATTTATGTTTCAATCAGTATAAACATAGAAACATAGAAGATATGGTCCCAGTTAACGGAATGGCCAATTTGATGGGATGCATCAGATGATTGGTATGTGATCTTGTGCCCAAGCCGATTAAGAATTCTGTACACACTCGTTCGATTGCCTTCGAAACACATTTCAAAGCAACTGGCTTTCCCCACACACTACGTCCACGCCGACCATCGACCACGCGTTCACACTAGCTCAATGTTATCCCACATCTGCATCCATCCCCTGCTCAGTCGAGGAAATTTAGAGAATCCAATTAATCTACAAACGTGCACGTCTTTGGTGAGTGGGAGGAAACCGTGCTTCTGAGGTAACCCACGCGGTGACATGGAGAAAATGTAAACACAAAGAGCAGCCGAGGTCAGGATAAAGCACTGGTCTTTGGCGCTGTGGGGCAGCAGGTCTTCCAGTTGCGTTTGCAACTCTGAGGTTAAGTGCACTTTGCAATTTTCTTTCTTTTATTACGTTCTCCTTAGAACCTTTTACTTGTTCCACCAGACATTGAAATCTTACAATCTGTTTTTAGATTTCTCACTAATCTATTATTTGTCCACTAATAAATTGCGCATCCTTGCTCAAATCTTCTTTGGAACTATTTGGAAGACTGAAATAATACTTTACTCAGCGTGATCCGTAGGTTTTCATCATCTGAACAAGAACGTTAGCAAGAACAAATGCATATTTTAAAGGCAGTGTAGAATTCAATATGCGCACATAATTCAATAGACTTCCTTTGTAAAATACAGGAACCGCTTTCCACTTTTATGTTATCGAAAAGCTGATATTTTATAACTGTACAACGGAAAGAGTCAATTGCACATTCGTAATCAGTGCTATTGTAATAATACATTAAACCCCCGAGGCCCAAACTAAATTGTTCTTCCGGTCCTTAAGATCTAACAATAGTTTCAAAATGCTACGAATGAATATCACATTAAATGAGTTAGGATGGAAATTGGGTGAAACCAATTAGGAGAGCCAATAACATTTATGTTTTTGATTGAATATTGTGAGCGGCTTTGGGCCCTTTACCTGAAGAATGATGTGGTGGCGTTGGAGAGAGCCCAGATAATGATACTGGGAATAATTGGGTTAACGTGCGAGGAGTGTTTGGTGGCTCCGAGCCTGTACCCGAAGATGTTTAGAACGACAAGGGAGTATCTCATTGAAATTTACCGAACAAAGAAAGAGCTGAATAGAGTGGATGTTGAGAGGATGCTTCCGCTAGCGGGAGAATATAGGTCCAGGTTAGAAAGCTCCAGGGTCTTTCTAAAGGTACGTCCTTTTATTCTGAGGGCACAGCCTGAGAATAAAAGGAATTACCTATCGAAATAAGATGAGGGGGGTTTAATTTTACCAGAGGGTGTTAAAACTGTCGAATTCATTGCCATGGCCATTTGCTGAGACCGTTTGGGGGTATTTTAAAAAGCGTAGGTTGACAGGTTCTTGATTATTATTGTCGTCAAAGATTACGGGGAGAAGGCAGGAGAAGTACCTTAAATGGAAAAAAATAGATCACTCATGATCTAATGACGGAGCAGACTCGATGTGCCAAATTGCCTAATTCTGTTCCTTTGCCACCATATGGTCAACTAACATAAAAGTGGTAAATGTGTGGAAACTCGATGAAATGCAGAAACAAATCAGAATGCACTACATTGCCTCAACGTTACCTTTGGCTCCGAGGTTATCTAACTCTTCGTCGATATCTAGCGAGGAAAATATAATTGTAGGTATTTCGAGCCATTGAAAATGAAAAAAAAGTCACATTTTCATAAATAAATAAATTCTGTCTTCGAGCAGGTTAAAACGGAACTTCAAATCAGTGCCTTTTCCATTGCAATACAGGGTAAATTCGAATGCCAGTAAGAAGTCGTTTAGCTTCAATTTGCTATGCCCTAGCTCTGCCGAAGGTGAATACTGCCTGCAAATCGATGGGAATATGCAGCGGTAAATTGGGACAAAGTTGAGCAAGCAGTTCTTATTGTGCTTATTTCACCTCCAAACTGTCCCAAAAGCATAATGAACCTGTCGCAAAGCATGTGCACAATGACGGTTCGCCCTTGGAAAAGTTATGACTTTAGGAACATGAGCCATTTCCAACATGCGACAGCGACCGAGGCAGAAATTAACCTTGGGTTGCAGATATAATTTGAAGGGAGAGCAACGGTCAACCTTTCGACGTTCGCATTTGTTATGATTGAAGTCAAACAAGATTTTCTTTTTGATACTTTGTTGATTGATACATTATTATCAGATATGGCATGTCACAGTGAAATTCCTTGTTTTGCATACCATGCAATGAGTAAGCAAAGGATCACCTCGTAGAGGGCGCCAATAAAGTTACAAAATGCAACTTTGTTCCTCTTTGTTCTCGATTTTCATTGATGTATGTAGACCGACAACGTAAACTATGAAAGAGCAGCAAACTAACGATTCAATATTTGGCTGTTCCATTTTTAATTGTTCGGGAATTTCAGGTGTATTAGACCTTAACAGAGACGAAGATAGACACAAAATGCTGGAGTAACAGCGGGACAAGCAGCACTTCATAGAGAGAAGAAATGTGTCGAGACACTTCTTCAAAGGTCACCGATTCCTTCTATCCAGAGATGCTGCCTGTCCCGCTGAGTTACTCCACATGTTGTGTCTACTTTCGATTTAAACCAGCATCTGCTGTTATTTCCTGCACAGAGAAGAAAGGTCGCCGATTCTGCAATATTACAGAGACCGTTTATCACAAAGTCTAGGGCAAATTCAACCCAAACTATCACCTTATCACTCTATCGCGCGCACGGTAGCGCAGCGGTAGAGTTGCTGCTTTACAGCGAATGCAGCGCCGGAGACTCAGGTTCGATCCTGACTACGGGTGCTGCACTGTAAGGAGTTTGTACGTTCTCCCCGTGACCTGCGTGGGTTTTCTCCGAGATCTTCGGTTTCCTCCCACACTCCAAAGACGTACAGGTTTGTAGGTTAATTGGCTGGGTAAATGTAAAAATTGTCCCTAGTGGGTGTAGGATAGTGTAAATGTACGGGGATCGCTGGGCGGCACGGACTTGGAGGGCCGAAAAGGCCTGTTTCCGGCTGTATATATATGATGATGATATGATGATGATATCAGTCAGCAATGCAAAAAAAACGAGGCATCCTAAGCACACCTGTGAATCTGCATTTGCATAACGACATACCATCAATGACACCCGCATTCGTGGTTGCAAAATAACGAGAGATGCTTCAAATAATTCCCGCTTACTGATAATTTCATTCCTTTTCTTCCTTTCTGAAAACAAAGTTTTTAACCAAGCAACACATTGTGTTAAAATATTATCTTCCAAATGACGTTTTTCTAAGTTTGCATTGTAGTTAAGCTAAATTTGAATACACAGACAAACCTGACAAATGTATATCGACATCTAGATGTCACATGTGTTTAAGATCTAATTCATTTTTATTCTTTTAACTTTTGCGATAGCAGCAATGCCAACCAGCGAGTCCCGGGGATGAACAGTGGGGTGTGGAGGGGGCTGATTATGATCACCCTTCTCCGCAGCTTTTTAAAAAATCAACCTGCGGGTAATAGTGTTAATAGTGCGGTGCGGAGATTCGGGCGTTAAATCGTTTTCATCCGGTCGGCATCTTTGAAGCAACAGTAAGGAAGGCGAAGATCGACTCAAAAAGCTGGAGTAATTCAGTGTGTCGGACAGCATCTCTGAAGAAAATGAATAGGTGACATCTCAGGACGAGACCCGTCATCTATTCATTTTCTCCAGAGGTGCTGTGTGACACGCTGAGTTACTCCAGTTTTTTTTAGTCAATCTTCGGTTTAAATCAGCATTTGAAGTTCCTTCCTGCACAGGAAGTAAGGCGATTCCCCGCGAATGTTAGGACGGGAACGTCGCCTGTTGCATTGAACGATTGGAAGAATGAGTATTTTTATTTGATGTCAAAATCTAGTTGGTGGGCACTCAAAATTCTAATAAAACTAGAACCAAAGTAAACATATGGATCGTAATTATGAAATCACATTCTGTCTTTAACACACATCTGCCATTGCGAACGGATTACCTGTCGAAAACATGGCGACATCTAGATGTCACATGTGTTGAACATCTAATTGATTTTTAAGCTTAAGTCCCACTTGAAACATTTATCCTGATAAAATGGATTCAATTTCAAAGAAGCAATGTTGTTTCAATATATTATGCTATTTTGAGCAATTGAGGCAGGGTGTCGGCGGATTGCTTTTATACCGCTATTTAATATTCAAATTCATTATCAGCGAATCATTTAGGGATAAATGCACTAAACGATTATTTAGATTTTGGAATACGCGGATTTATGTCCTCCTTTGAAGATTAAACATTCATATAACATATAACATATAACAACTACAGCATGGAAACAGGCCTGTCCGGCCCTACCAGTCCACGCCGACCATTTTCCCTGACCTAGTCTCATCTACCTGCACTCAGACCATAACCCTCTAATCCCCTCCTATCCATATACCTATCCAATTTACTCTTAAATAATAAAATCGAGCCAGCCTCCACCACTTCCACCGGAAGCCCATTCCATACAGCCACCACCCTCTGAGTAAAGAAGTTCCCCCCTCATATTACCCCTAAACCTTTGTCCCTCAATTCTGAAGCTATGTCCCCTTGTTGGAATCTTCTCCACTCTCAAAGGGAAAAGCCTACCCACGTCAACTCTGTCCGTCCCTCTCAAAATTTTAAAAACCTCTATCAAGTCCCCCCTCAACCTTCTACGCTCCAAAGAATAAAGACCCAACCTGTTCAACCTCTCTCTGTAGCTTAAGTGCTGAAACCCAGGCAACATTCTAGTAAATCTCCTCTGTACCCTCTCCATTTTGTCGACATCCTTCCTATAATTTGGCGACCAGAACTGCACACCATACTCCAGATTCGGCCTCACCAATGCCCTGTACAATTTTAACATTACATCCCAACTTCTATACTCGATGCTCTGATTTATAAAGGCAAGCATACCAAAAGCCTTCTTCACCACCCTATCCACATGAGATTCCACCTTCAGGGAACAATGCACAGTTATTCCCAGATCCCTCTGTTCCACTGCATTCCTCAATTCCCTACCATTTACCCTGTACGTCCTATTTTGATTTGTCCTACCAAAATGCAGCACCTCACACTTATCAGCATTAAACTCCATCTGCCATCTTTCAGCCCACCCTTCCAAAAGGCCCAAGTCTCTCTGTAGACTTTGAAAATCTACCTCACTATCAACTACTCCACCTATCTTAGTATCATCTGCATATTTACTAATCCAATTTGCCACACCATCATCCAGATCATTAATGTAAATGACAAACAACAGTGGACCCAACACAGATCCTTGGGGTACTCCACTAGACACTGGCCTCCAACCTGACATACAATTGTCAACCGTTACCCTCTGGTATCTCCCATTCAGCCATTGTTGAATCCATCTTGCAACCTCACTATTAATACCCAACGATTTAACCTTCTTAATCAACCTTCCATGTGGAACCTTGTCAAATGCCTTACTGAAGTCCATATAGACAACATCCACAGCCTTGCCCTTATCAATTTCCCTGGTAACCTCTTCAAAAAATTCAAGAAGATTAGTCAAACATGACCTTCCAGGCACAAATCCATGTTGACTGTTTCTAATCAGGCCTTGATTATCCAAATAATTATATATATTGTCCCTAAGTATCTTTTCCATTAATTTTCCCACCACAGACGTCAAACTAATAGGTCTATAATTGCTAGGTTTACTTTTAGAACATTTTTTAAACAAGGGCACAACATGCGCAATGCGCCAATCTTCCGGCACCATACCCGTTTCTAATGACGTTTGAAATATTTCCGTCATAGCCCCTGCTATTTCTGCACTAACTTCCCTCAATGTCCTAGGGAATATCCTATCAGGACCTGGAGACTTATCCACTTTTATATTTTTCAAAAGTGTCCGTACCTCCTCTTCTTTAATCCTCCTAATTTCCATCACTACTCTACTTGTTTCGCTTACCTCACATAATTCAATATCCTTCTCCTCGGTAAATACCGAAGAAAAGAAAGTGTTTAATATCTCCCCCATTTCTTCCGGCTCAGCACATAGCTGACCACTCTGACTCTCTAATGGACCAATTTTATCCCTCACTATCCTTTTGCTATTGACATATCTGTAGAACCCCCTTGGGGTTTACTTTTACATTACTTGCCAAAGCAGCCTCATATCTTTTTTTCGCTTTTCTAATTTCCTTCTTAAGATTCCTTTTACATTCTTTATATTCCTCAAGAACCTCATTTACTCCCTGCCGCTTATATTTATTGTATATCTCCCTCTTTTTCCGAACCAAGTGTCCAATTTCCCTGGAAAACCACGGCTCTTTCAAATTATTATTCTTTCCTTTCCACCGAACAGGGACATAAAGACTCTGTACTCTCAAAATTTCACCTTTAAATATCCTCCATTTCTCTATTATATCCTTTTCATAAAACAAAAATTTCCATTTCACTCCTTTTAAATCCTTTCTAATCTCCTCAAAATTAGCCTTTCTCCAATCCAAAATCTCGACCCTTGGTCGAGATTTGACCTTCTCCATAATGATATTAAAACTAATGGCATTTTGATCACTAGACCCAAAGTGCTCCTCAACACATACCTCCGTCACCTGACCCATCTCATTTCCTAACAGGAGGTCCAACACTGCCCCTTCTCTAGTAGGCACCTCTACGTATTGTTGCAAAAAACTATCCTGCACACATTTTACAAACTCCAAACCATCCAGCCCTTTAACAGAATGCGATTCCCAGTCTATATACGGAAAATTGAAATCACCCACAATCACCACTCTGTGCTTACTACTAATATCTGCTATCTCCTTACATATTTGCTCTTCCAATTCTCGTTCCCTATTTGGCGGTCTATAATACACCCCTATAAGTGTTGCTAAACCTTTCTAATTTCTGAGTTCCACCCAAACAGCCTCCCTAATCGAGCCTTCTAGTCTGTCCTGCCAAAGCACTGCTGTAATATCCTCCCTGACAAGCAATGCAACACCCCCACCTCTTGCCCCTCCGATTCTATCACATCTGAAACAATGAAATCCTGGAATATTTAATTGCCAATCGCAACCCTCCTGCAACCATGTTTCACTGATCGCCACAACATCATACTTCCAGAGGTCAATCCAGGCTCTAAGCTCATCCACCTTTCTTACAATGCTCCTAGCATTAAAATATACACATTTAAGGGACGCATCATTTCTTATTCTCAGTTTATTTCTTTTCCCTTCTTTCTCTCCTACATATTGGGTCTGAGTGTTTCCCTTTTCTGCCTCCTGCCTCACACACTGCCTGTTAGCTATCTGTGTTTGAGTCCCTCCCCCCAACCGTACTAGTTTAAAGTCTCCGCAATTATTTTAGCAAATCTCCCCGCCAGGATATTGGTTCCCCTCAGGTTCAGATGCAACCCGTCCTTTTTGTACAGGTCATACTTCCCCCAGAAGAGGTCCCAATGATCCAGAAACTTGAAACCCTGCTCCCTGCACCAGTTCCTCAGCCACTTATTTATCCTCCACCTCACTCCATTCCTATTCTCACTATCGCGTGGCACAGGCAGTAAGCCTGAGATTATTGCTTTGGAAGTCCTTTTTTTTAACTCTCTTCCTAGCCCCCTAAATTCTCCTTTCAGGACCTCTTCCCTTATCCTACCTATATTGTTGGTACCTATATGCACCACGACCTCTGGCTCCTCTCCCTTCCCTTTCAGGATATCCTGGACACGCTCAGACACATCCCGGACACCGGCACCAGGGAGGCAAACCACCATCCGGGTCTCCCGACTGCGTCCACAGAAACGCCTATCTGACCCCCTCACTATAGAGTCCCCTATTACTATCGCTCTCCTCTTCCTTTCCCTACCCTTCTGAGCAACAGGGCCGGACTCCTTGCCAGAGGCCCGGGCACCGTCGCTCCCCCCAGGTAGGCTGTCCCCCCCAACAGTACTTAAACAGGAGTACTTATTTCCAAGGGGTACAGCCACCGGGGTACTCCCTAGTCCCTGCCTCTGCTCATTGCCCCCCTAACAGTGACCCACTTATCTACCTCCCGTGGTCTTGGAGTGACCACCTCTCTGTAACTCCTATCTATAACCTCCTCACTCTCCCTGATCAGACGGAGGTCATCAATCTGCCGCTCCAGGTTCCTAATACGGTCCCTTAGGAGCCCCATCTCGTCGCACCTGGCGCAGATGTGGATGTCTGGAAGACTATCAGACTCCCAGATTCCCCACATCCGACACCCAGAACAAAAAACTGCCCTGGCACTCATACTCTCCAAACAAAGCCCCGTGCTCGGTTACTAAACCTACCGCCCGGCCGCTGCTCCAACCGCTCCAACCGCCCACCCAAAAGAATTGAGTGATCTCCTGGGAGAGGCGAAAAACCGGATAAAAAACCCAGGCCAATTTGGGAAAAAATCCGGGAAATTCCTCTCCGACCCCAAGCTAGGCGATCGAAACTTGTCCGGGAGATCACACAGGTCTTACTCCTTACTATCCCCACACAATCCCCACATACTACTTCCCAAGCAACACAGCTTGGTGCTGCTTGCTGCTTGCTGCTGCTACTGCTGCTGCTCTGCTGCTACTGCTGCTGCTGCTTGCTGCTGATTGCTGCTGCTGCTTGCTGCTGCTACTGCTGCTGATTGCTGCTGCTACTGCTGCTGATTGCTGCTGCTACTGCTGCTGATTGCTGCTGCTACTGCTGCTGATTGCTGTTTAATCAAAGACGCAGTTTACCCAGTCGTTGCCGCAGTGAGTCATACTCTGAAACAGATTGGTTGAACAATTGGCAAGAGTTCAATGTATGAAAATCAATTTATTCAAAACTAGCAGGCTTTATTTATTTTCGGAGGTCAATTATGGTTTACATTTATTAGGGTGAAGAAATCGGCACTGCTCAATATTTAGTTGAAATAAAGCTAGTTGTTCATTACATCCGAGGGTAATTTCAAATTAGTTCAGAGCGATATATAATTTAAAAAATGCATTGCAGCACGTGCATTGGGATATTTTAGGCTTACCCTGTTGAGTTGGGTAACCTGAAGACATATAAAGGGGAAGATGATATGTCAACAGTGGCAACATACATTAATCATCAATAGACTACATACATCCCTCCCATTCATCCGTCAATCCCTGAGATTACAGGCATCATTTTCTACAGCGGTGTTCCAAATTCGTATTATCGTGAAATTATGCATCACATTTCGAACCTCGCAATTTTATTTTAGTTCGCACTGTGAGAGCGTCGCAGGGAATGCCAGCATTTCCTGTTTCCGAGTGAATTCTCTGCGGTGTAGGTGCAATTATTTCGCTGCTAAATAGAGACACTCCGATATTTAGGCGCAAGTACAATGAAGAAACTGCAATATATTTTGGTCAAAATGGCGTATCTCTTGGAGAGAAACGTAAATATGACGTCATTCTTTTACAGTTATTGTCTATGCTAAAGTCTCGCGTACAGAATGTACGTTGGTTCCGGACATATTATGCATTGCACATTTTGTTTTCTAGTGCCAGTACTGGTGCAAGCAGATATTTAATAGAGTGTATAGATTGTCAATGGAAGGTACGATTTGATCTGGGATTATATAGAGCTTTTCGCTCTAGGAACTGTGCTCACCGAAGGAAGTGATATGCTCCACTTTATTGTAAACATGCCTAGTGACAGATAGGAAAGTTTTGCAGAGTGATCAGAAAAATTAATCGCTCAAGGAGGCCCAATTCCTCACCTACATCGGTAAGCACCAAACATGATAGTGTTGTTTCTTGCCAGTAGTCACAGCCCTCCCATCACCTGAACTGAACATGATTTTAATGGTTTATACGACTGTCACAATTGTATTTGATGGCAATGGGAGAGTCCACACTGACGCTTTATTGGGTTTGTTCATTTGCCATGTATATATATTTTGGGATGGGACAAATAAACTATTTGAAATAAAACTGCCAAATATGCCACGGTAGCGCAGCGGTAGAGTTGCTGCTTTACAGCGAATGCAGCGCCGGAGACTCAGGTTCGATCCTGACTACGGGTGCTGCACTGTAAGGAGTTTGTACGTTCTCCCCGTGACCTGCGTGGGTTTTCTCCGAGATCTTCGGTTTCCTCCCACACTCCAAAGACGTACAGGTATGTAGGTTAATTGGCTGGGTAAATGTAAAAAAAAAATAAAAAATTGTCCCTAGTGGGTGTAGGATAGTGTTAATGTACGGGGATCACTGGGCGGCACGGACTTGGTGGGCCGAAAAGGCCTGTTTCCGGCTGTATATATATGATATGATATGATATGATCATACGTTATTTAGGCATACCTAAACTCTTAACATCGTGTCGTAAATCGGAAACATGCATTGGTTTCGAGTTGAAATATCCAGGCGTACTCACTAACGGAAGTAGATGTTGGAATCTAGAGCATAAGCAATCCGCTGGACGAAAGTCTGATTATTGCTTAGCAACCGGGAGATCGGAAAATCGTAGGTGGCAACGTTTCGCCGAACAGTTACGTTCGGTCCGTCAATGCATGTTGGCTTTCCCGGCTGCTAACCCGTTGCTATTCTGATACCGACCTTTCCGATCGAGGCCTCCCCCAACTCGAGAGCGACACATGAATTGGAGGAAAAGCTTCTCGTGTTCTTGGGCAGCTTATAGCCTGACGCTATGAGGATTAAATTCTCCAATTTTAGATAACTAACCGACAACCCCTCCCTTGACTCCCTTACTCCCGCTCTTCCAGTGCTCCACTGGATGCGCGCGATTTTTAAATTTGCCTCTTACCCCTGTCCCCCTTCCACCTACGCTCTCTTCGTGCGTCTTCTATCCCTATCTCCCTATTTTAAATCTTTTCTCTTTTCATCTCTGGCTTTTGTACAACTATCTGCCAATTACCCCAGACCTACACATGTATTTACCTGTTACCTTGCCAGACCTCGTCTAGCCCTGTGTCTCACCAGCTCGCCCCCCTCCACCACGACAATGAGTCTGACGAAGAGACCCGACCGAAACATCGCTCACTGATGTTCTCTAGAGATGCTGCAAAAAAAAAGTGATATCGATTCAGCGATAATATCTGTTAGTTGAGGACCCAAGGGGCATTAACGAGTTGCACTTCTTAAAATGTACGAAATACCGGATTAATTCCGTTCAACAAGATTCTCTTTCCAGTTTAGGGCCGATATCTATCACTTAGGTAAAGGAGTGTTATTTGTTACCTAAATTATGAAATTATTCCAAAGAACACATTCTTCGATGACAGAAGAGCGAAAACGTTGTGTCATTCCTCTTAATAAACGAATTGTAATTGAACTGTGGATTTAGCACCATCTAGATTTAAAGCGATGCATAATAATTTGCAATAGGATGTTGTCTCACAGCAAATACAATTGTCCTCGCGATAAAAGACCGCATTGGAGAAATTAAATTACTTTAAATATTAATAGTATTTGCGATTTCGTTGGCTTGAAAGCTTATTTCCTAAACGCTTGAAGAGAGGAAGATTGTAACAAGCACCCAGGCGAACGCTGCGATGTTTGCTATTCCGGAATACATGATTTCGATGACTTTGGGAAACAGCCTGATTTTAAAATTGAAGGTTGAAAGTCTAATTGAGCATCAGTGTAATTTTCCAGGAGCGCTGCTGGTACATTAGGTTTTAGTCTGACAGATTTGGTTTGCAACTTCCATTGCATAATTTTCCACGTACCGGATGGATTAATCGGATTAGGTATAATATCCAAAACTAATAGAGTCGTGGTGCATAGAGCGTGAAAACAGCCTTCGGCCAACTTGCCCACACCGGCCAACATGTCCCAGCTACACCAGTTCCACCTACCTGCGTTTGGTTCATATCCGTCCAAGCCTGTCTAACTATGTCTTTAATGCACAGGGCGTCTTACGAGCAGATGCAATTTCATAACTGAAGTATTTCTGAAGTCACCAGACGAAACACACAATTACTTACTGAACTTACTTATTGCAAAATCAATGCTTACCGCCGTTTGGTGCTTGTCTCTTAACTTTTATGCCTTTGAAAAAACAAACAAATGCTTTAGTCGTGGCACACTTGCGAATCAGAGCATGCTGAAGCCATTTCTTCGTGGAGCATGTAAAGCCTTCCATTAATGCAAGCGACACAACTCGGACAGAAAAATAGTGTTTGGTGTTTTGGAGGGCTCTGCGCTAACTATCTAAATGTATGGCACATGGCATATGTGTACGAATGATGTCCATAGTCCGAACATTTATAGCAGTGGAATGTATTTTAATGAATGAAGAATACGCCTATGAATAGTGGGGCAAGTCAAAGGGCAAAATGCCCTACCTTTGCTTCCATTTCTTATGTGGAAGATCATTTAAATAATATAATAATAGTTCTTGTTTTCTCAACCATAATTTACAAACTCCAGCAAACTATAATACATTTTTTTCCCGTTAACGACAATAACTTTCACATTTATATTTCTTCACCTGTTTCTTCAGAATTTGCGAATTCTGCAAATGGAAACGAAATCCTACGTGTATTAATCATTTATTCACATTTGCCTTTCGCCTCTAAAAGAATCTTGAATAGTTTATAATCTATCTCGTTATGATCACGTCATACTATTTCACATGCAACGATCAGACATATATCTCAAAGTTTTGAAGAGCTAAGCTGGTGTAGTGTTTGCAGTGATTATGCAGAGCTAAAATAACCTGGTAAATAAAATGAAGTCATGCGAGAATACATGCTGAGGTTAAATGAAGATGGTAATACAGTAACACAGAATTGTAAATCTGTTTTACTGTCTCGATGAAGGGACAGAGATACACGAGGTGGTGCGTTTGATATAACTGCAGCAACGATTTGGAAGATACTGCTTTGTGTGGGGTTTTTTTCTCAGGCGAATTACTTCATTGTTGACTCTGCGTCCAAAGTAAACTACTTTTCCACATCTGCCATACCAATTATTTCGGGTTATTATATGCTTCCTCGAGATTAACGCAGGCCCCTGTATCGTCCACCATTAAAATGTTAAAGAGAGTAGAACTTCAGGATGAACACACAGCCTTGAGCCTCACATGTGTTGATGGTTAGTGAGTAGGAGGTGATGTTACCTCTCATTCTGGACATGACACATTTTACTTGCAGCTATAAGAGATATTCGAGTAAAAACACAGAGGGTCATGATTAATTGCCCGGCAATCTTGTGCGCAATTTGGTTTGTATTTATGTTCATGGGTAAAATCCTCAACAAATGCAATTAAAACCAATAGCGTGCGGAGGAACTGGCAAAATCAAACTTGATAATGTTAATGGACTGTCAGGCAGAAACTCCACCACGGCTAAGAAGGGTTTTATTTCATTTGTTGCTAATTTTGGGTAAAATTGACGAAAAGTAGAAATCTGAAGGTAGCTGGTCTGTGTCATTACTGATTCATGTGTGCAGAGTTATCTTTCCTGAGATTGAAGTGCATTTACCCATATTTTCTTTCGTTGAGAACTCTGTCTGATAATAAGTAATACATAGTTTACCACGTGCCTTTAATTCTACTTACACAATTGTATTTTAGTACAAAGGATGATCCACAATAATATTAAAAGGATATTTGACTTTGAACAGCATGCGCCAAATAGCGAGATCTGCGGGTGGAGCTGTTATGGTGGAGGATGTCGATTTCATTGCCAAACGATATCGTGGTATGGTCATTGGAAGCCCTGGCCTCTGCACCGTTGAAACATGACTAACAGGATTCTGGACTGCTTGGTGGACAGGCAAAGGGGAGAGCAATGACACATGACTAACAGGCATAGAAATGTATAGCACAGGAACCGGCCCTTCGTCTCACAATGTCTGAGCCGAGTATGGTGCAAATTTATCTCATCTGCATCATTCATTCCTCTCTCATCTTCGCAGTAATTTAAACCAACAAACGCATCTCCTTCCAATTCTTAACAACAGTGGTTGATATAGCTGCTCCCTTTTTCGCAGACACTGTCTGATCTGATAAACATTTCAACATTTTTTCTTTTATTTCCGATTTCCAACTGCTTCCGTTTTCACCTTTCACTCGGTAACACAAACAAACACAAGAAACACAAGAATAGGGAAATGTTATGTGTTTTGTATGGTTTTAGTGGTGGTGGTGGAGTGGGTGGGGGTGGGGTCGGGAGGTGGTGGTGGCGATATGTAAGTAGACATAGCATTGTCTCAGTAAGTTTTACATCAATAAATGAAAAATTGTGTGGAATAAAGAAGGAATGTTGTACGGAATTCATATTAAGGCAGTAATGCGTCGTTACCTTATCAACATTCACAGCATCGGCTTTCGCCATGATGCATTTATAGGGGTAGCCGTATGGAGAAAATTAATTTGTACTCGCTAATTTAAAGGAATGTGGGATAATCTCGCAAATGTTTAGACTCTTACTAGGCCGTTAAGGCCAGAACGAGATATTACAACTTCTAAATAAGGAGTCAACCATTCCGGACAGAAATGTGAGAAAAACTTTCATCTCAAGGCAGTCTGTGGAATACATTATCCAAGAGGGCTGTGACGACGAGGTAGCTGAGGATATCCAAAGTCAAAAATGACACGTTTTCGACATTAAGCAAGCCAAGAGGCACGGTGTCAATGAAGGCAAGGGACACTCGGAGATGATAGGAGTGGATGGGTGGGTGGCGCGAGGGTCCATCATATTGCTCTTTAAAATGTCCTTTTTCTGATGAGTTCTGAAAAGGCATGTCCATTATTTTACGAATTAGTAACGAAAGTCAGAAACCTCTATAATGGAGATAGAATTCAACGAACTCTGCGCATTTCCGAAGTAGACACCTTTGTCTTGAAGGCTGGAGACTTGTTCTGTTGATAGACAAACACAAATACCCAATCATTTTGAATATGGGAATATTTCTTTCTGAACTCACAAGAAATATATTAAACGCCGAGTGCAATGGATTAAAATGGTTAAAGAAGTAACTGGTAAATCATTGCACTTAAATTTGAACAATGAAATTGTGAAAGCAAACGGCATTTTTTTCAATTTATTTTTTTAGCAAGGTGCATATTTTTCATCTTAGCTCACTCGTAGAACAACGAACCATTGTTAATTCAAAAAAGTTCGGCATCAAAATGTACACGATATTTCATCACGGTTAAATTCGAAAAGTATATGTGTTGACCACCTTTCTTAGTTACGGGTTCCTTGATGTTTTCCAATTCTGTATGGAACATTAAGAACTCAAGCTTTTATTTCTGTGGCGAATTTATTTCGTTTTCATATTTGCAATTGCAAGTACAGATCAGGTGCATGTTTTTCAGTCACGATTTCTTTTTTCATATTTGATGACAAGGGGCACGAATTAACTTATTATTACTGGTCTCTTCTATTTAACAGAAATGAAAAGTATGAGCATACCACCATGGAGTATCTGATGTGGCCCGGGTAGAACAACTGATGCAGGCCAAAAGTAGGCCATTGATTTTCATTGCTTGAAATCTCAATACATTTGGCAATTTCCGTGTGGCATTGGCCATGTTATGCTTCAGATGGACAATCAGTATTTCGCCAAACGCATGTGCTTTATGATATGCTGTCACTCCTCTTAACCTTTTGAAATTCTATTTGGGAAACTAGTATTATTAGCTCCAAAGGATAGAGCAGCAAATATGCCTCAACTTGTGTTACAGAACGAGGCCTAGTGCGATGGGAATTATTCTATGTTGTTATGGATAGGTTTCTAAATAAACGTATTTTTTTCGTTTTTATTCAGTACGGTTTCTGTCAGGAAGATAGGAAAAAAAGTACTCGGAGTCAACCAATTAGAGTCATAGAGTCATTGGCTCACAGAGTGATACACTGTGGAAACAGGCCCTTCGGCTAAAGCAGCTCACACCTGCCAACAATGTCCCAGCTACACTAGTCCCACTTGCCTGCACTTGGTCCATATCCCTCCAAACCTGCCCTAGCCATGTGCCTGTCTAACTGTTTCTTAAACGATGGGATAGTTCCAGCCTCAACTATCTCCTCAGGTAGCATGTTCCATATACCCACCACCCTTTGCGTGAAAAATTACCACTCGGATTCTATCAAATCTTTGCCCTTCACCTTGAACCTGTGTCCTCTGGTCCTCGATTCCCCTACTCCGATTTTGTACATGACACAACTAGTGTACTTTAGAAGACAGCGATTCTGATTAACATTTGCGTTTGGAAGAACAGAGAGCGTTACAATTCCCTGAGATCTGAGAATTTTGAATAGTATGCAATCTGCTATTTGCCTCTGCGTACAGAATGTAAATAACAACAATCGAAACAAAACTTGTTCATTCGAATGGTTCCTTGTTGAGAGATACTTCATAGGTTCACAAATCATCGGTGCAAAATAAAGTCATTCGGCCAATCCAGTCTACTTCGCCACTCACCATGGATGATCATAATACTTGCTAGTGTTATGGTTATTAATTTGTTGGATTTTTGATTATTATGTATTATCTCTGTTTTATATCATTTGATTGCCTGCTAAGGTTCAGCAAGGAAATTTCATGTTCCATTGTCGGTACATATGACAATTAAATACTCTTGACTTAATTCTTAAATTTACAGCTTTTAAAAGATTTCCACCAGTTTTGGAATTGCTGAAATGTACATTCAAACGAATGGAAATTATCTTCCTTTACTTATATTCGGCGGAAAGTGAAACACGGACTTTTCGATTTTGGTCTCTCCAATTCGAGAGTAGTAATTTTGGGATACATGGAAGTTAATGTCGATTGACTTCATGGAAGCATGAGGTCGAAAACGCTCAGATTTTGTTGAACTTACTAATGCGATGATACTGAAATTTCAACTAGCGTGCTACCTACAATGTAGCTGATTCAGGATCTCAATTCAGAAATGGTGGAATTCATTGTTGCGTGACCACCACTATTCTGAAAATGACTCTGTGCATGAGAAAACTCACAAGCTCAAAGGGAGAACGTACGAACACAGTACAGAAAGCACCCGCAGTCAAGATCAGAAGGGTCTCTGGCGCTGTAAGACAGCAGCTCTAGCGCTGCGCCACTGTGCCCCCCATAAAAATTAAGTTAAGGTTTCAAGCGCAAGGTTGTGGAGGAACCCTCTCAGTCAGGCTGCATCTGTGAAGGGAATGGACAAAAGATGTTTGGGGTCGGGGCCCTCTTCAGAATGGCTTAGATATGGACTTTGCTCCGAAGTGGTGCTTCTCACCAACGCTCCGTTTCATTGTTTGAAGACATATCAGAAAGAAACAATACCATGCCCTTCGCATTCCATTGATACCAAGTTTCATCTTTTCCAGGATAATTATTGCAGAATGGGGTTATTAGTATGTGTAGGAATGAACTGCAGATGCTTGTCAAACCGAAGGTAGATATTAAAAAATGGACTAATTCAGCGGGTCAGACAGCATCTCTGGAGCAAAGGAATACGTGACGCTTTGGGTAGAGACCTTTCTTCAGACTGAGAGTCAGGGGCTTACTTTGTTCCTTTTCTCCAGGCACCGTCTGACGCGCTGAGTTACTCCAGCTTTTTGTGTCTCTCATGTACGATACACATTGCTGATTTTAGCGCCGGGACAAAATGAAAGGTTAAAAATGCACATTTATTTCCCAAAGCACATTCCCATTATTATCAACTCGTTTTCGGTAAATAATTACCTCTTGTAGAAAAGGATGGAGACATTGTTTCAGGCTTGGAAGTGGAAACTTGATTTGACATTTTGATATCAATCGGTAATCCTCCGGTGTCGATGCATTCATGAACGCGTGCTTCCATTTCAAATTCATAACCTGCTGGAAAGAAAAGTGAGTTATTGTTTATAGTTACCACTTTATAACAGTGGATGTGTATCTACATGTGCCAAAGGAAATTGTATCCGACATTTTTCACAAGACTAAAAAAATGCTCGCCTGGTTGGAATGAGCGGAGACGTCACGTTTGAATATGTAAAAGGTAGTAGGATGAAATCACAATTTAGTATTTTTCCACCGACACCGTCCCTTTAATACTGAGCGATTTCATTCTTCAGTTTAATTGAATGCCAGTTGTTGGTTTACAATGTGCACAATAACACAAGGTAGTGATTATTAGATCTGCCATCCTCTTTTTCACACTTGCAATTTTTATTTCCCATTGTCAACAGCAATGAACATCACGACACAACTGAACTTGAAGCTAAATCCCTCTTACCGGTTTACGTACTGTATCAAATGATGGTTGAGTACATAAACCAACCCTCTTCTCTTATTCCCATTAAGTCCCAATTTCAGTGCAATTGACGTTTAGCTCAATTTCTTCACAAAAAAACAGCCATGTATCCAAGTATCCAATGTACTTGCAACGAAAATAACACATTGGAATTTTACTTATGAACCGTCTGCTTAGAATTTCCTAGAAAACGCTGAAGCCTAGCTTTATAGCAACGCAACTCCGATGTTAGTAGTCGATTACTTTAATATTGTGATTCCGCATCCACAGTTAGAGTGAAGGACGTAAATGTCGAACCGGAGAAGTCTCGGACTAAAAACATATATATTTGCAGATGCTTGTGATAACGTTATGAAAGTGAATATAATTATTGACATTGAAGATGTAAACCACCATTTAGTACATGAGAATCATTTGAGATATTCATATTTGAGCGCCAAATGAGCATACCTTCTATTGCAATCTGAATACAAAAGAGGCGTGTAATCCGCACCCTCACGATTTTTACTCTGAACTAAAAGGAGAAAAAACCCCCACACATTCCAGTGGCACGAATCATGAGATAAAGAATTTGTGGCGCATGAGCATTTTCCAAATATATAACAATGGACAGTAACAATCAAAAGAATGCTGCTGACTGTATCATTTTGTGGTTGATAACCACGGTCATTTCAATTGTGTTGCAATTGGTATAGCCACAGAAATGCTGACTCGTTAGTCTCTCCCCACTTTACTTCTAAATATTCATTCCTTGCGTTAACGATGGCGCATTATTTCCTTAAAAGTGTTCCACACTTCTGTCCATGATTTATCTTTAACAGTAAGCGTAGTTTAATTATGAAATTGCTTTTGATTTGAACACCATTTCAAGATCAATGTCTAATGGGGATACAGCTTAAACAACCCAAATAATTGTTATCATACCTATTGTGCCTATATTTGCTTATGCTATCATTGATATCTCTGCTATTTCTCTCGTGACCAAAGTCAGAAAGGCAGCTCAGTCCATTCATACAAATATTCTCATTTGTTTCAGCGCGGGCAAGACTATAGTAAAACATTGTTAAAGTTAGTTTTAGTTTAAAACTAAAAGCGTTGTCAAGGGCACTCTGATGGCAACATATTTTCCGCAACGGGCAAATTGTTAAAATGTTGCATTTACTAACAATCTCTTGGCAGGTATTTTTTCCATATCAACTGGACAAACATCGAGATAATACTTCCAACAATTTAACCCTTCTTTCGAGAAGCATTTGGTCCTAAGTGGGCCAGAGATATTTCGTTCAGAAGAAAGCTTCAACTGGGTGGTGTCCCTTATCTTGAACGTGAGACTCACTGTAAATCGACCTTCCAAAAATGGAACACATATACCAGCGATGTTAGTACACAAGCAAATAGCAGTATGCAACTAAACAGCGGTCGTTTTGGAGTTATAACATCGTCGATAGATTGGCGGACATTTCGACGATCTTGACTCTTTATTCATAATGCGATTCAAAATGTTTCAGTTGTATAAGTTTTAAGCTGCAACGTTTTATATTTGTTTTCAGTGGTATGCACATGTCCTTTATACAAATATTCTGGTTACATTTGTGACTGCTGAAGTGCATTAGACATGTGCTTAAAGGGGTAATCTGCAGCTTTCGATATATTTCTTTTCTGTGTGAAACGAAAGAGGTGGGCTTATTTTACGCGAAAGCCATCGCAAACCTATTTCTGTTCAAAGCCACCACTTAGGGTAGAGCAGCAGTTGAAGCATGCAGTACATATTTACACAGAGTTATGCTAGTTTTCAGTACAACCCGTTTTAATACGAATACAGCACAAGACAGGAAGGATGGATTGAAGGATATCAAATCAAATCTACCTGGTCTTCTAAGTCAATGGCTCCCCTTCTGACTACAGCTTCGAAAAGTACACCGGGTTCACACTCCGATATCGATAACTCCATTGATTTCGGTACATTAAACGCCGGCATGATTTCGGATTCCTTTCTCTCATACCATTTATAAAGTACAGATCCACTACCATTCCTAAAAATTACTAGTTTATTTGAAAATCCCGGAACTGCGACAATCGTAATGAAAAATGACAGCCAACTTGTCCAGGGAAACACATTATCTGACATGGAAGGGTTCGTGATTGATTAATTTGTGTATTTATTTTACTTGCACATGGTAACCCAATTTGTTCTTACCTTTAGACGGAGATGAGGATACGAAGCATCGATTAGGTCCTCTTCATAGGTCATTGTATTTCTGAAAGCCTATTTTATGCATTGCAATATGATCCGTCATGGACTCGTTAGTTGTCAGAAAATGGCGTGTCTGACGTCCACTAGGTCGCTGGATTATTCAGGGGCGGGATTCAGTATTTGGCGAGCTGAGCGTCTGCACGCAGTATGCACCAGGCCTATCAGCTTGCTGCCTGTCCAGCGTAAGATTCCGCAACTCGTTCATAGCGTTATATGCATGTAAATGATGTATTTACTTTGCTTTATGTTAACGAGTAATAATATTATGGTGAATTTATGTCAAATAAATATTTTCATGAATGTATTCATTTTATTTAGATTTTTTGGTGATTATCCCTCTTATGTTGTTTGAGAAAATATTTCCAATTTAGGAGTATTTATTCAAGGCCTGCCTGGATGCCGCCTGAGGCTTAACCCAGCTTGTGTACCATTTGAAGACAGATATAAAATGCTGGAGCAACTGAGCGGATCAGGCAGCATCCCTGGAGAAAACGAATAGTTCACGTTTCGTCGCTAGACCTTTCTTCAGACAGAGTCAGGCTATAAGGTAACGAGAGTTATAAAGGGCGATATAGAGATATAGAACAAATGAATGAATGATATGCAAAAAAAAGTAACGATCATAAAGGGAACAGGCCACTGTTCGCTCGGCCTAGGTGAAAACGAGTTACAGAAAATGAGCCTCAACCAGAAGGTTTTGCAGCTAGCGACTTGGGTGGGAGGGGGACGGAGAGACAGGGGATGCATGTATGGTTTACGGCATGTCTCTCAGGCTGCAAAGTTGACTCCATTCGCCAGGCTGCAGTAATTTGTTTGCCCACACCGTGATCATGCGGGAGCAAATGGGTTGTTTCTATCTCACTTGCACTCCTTAGTAATTTAGAAGGGGAAGCATGTTTAACAGGTGGTTGAATATCATGGGGTGGCCAAGATGTAAGTTTAAAATTCCTCAGCATCCCACAATCGTGAGTTGTGTACTCTGTAAAAACAGTACTCTGTATGTCAGTTATAATGCGGTTCTCCATTCGAAAAGGCGCCCATCCCATTGCCTCTGCAGATGCTGCTCGATCCGTTGTGATATTAGAGAACTCGACTTGCTAGGTTGATTTTTCACTGGTTAACTGCTAAGCCTAGCTCGAAGAAATGTCGCCATTATCTTTTGAACTGTTCATGGGGCACAGTGTCACTGCAAAGGCCAAATTTATCGCATATCATTTATTCCATTGAGAAGCTATTACTGAGTTTTTAAAATGCAACGTTGAGGTTCTTCACACGGGTATAGTCGCAGCGTTCTGTTAGGTAGATTTTTAGACAGTGAACGTATGCGATGCTGCAATATTTGCACGAATGGTCCAGTGGCAACTTCGAAAATTTTCATCGAGTCGTCTCCTTTTGTCACCACTTCACGAAAGGAGTGGAGTGATCATTCTTGACGCAAACAACAACAGAGATCTTCACGACGTTTCAGTTTAATTAGTCGTTTATTGAAGTAGTAATACAAACAGATTATTATTTCTCCAGTCATAAATTTGATAAGAACAGTATCTCTCCATAGCTTCTTGGCGTCTGACGCATCACGTCACCGCATTCCCAATTACACGAATAATTCCGGCTCCTCCCAGTCCACATATGCCCATATGCCCACATATGTATTCATCTTACGATAACCACCAAGTGTCCAAAAATAATACAGCAAGATACAAAATAATATAATATGCTAAGAGAGCTAACAAACACAAATGGCTCCTGCAAAGGTTAAGATTAATGTGACAATATTCCAACGTAGTCGCACATGCTACACGTGCCATTGTTGAGGTGGTCAGCTAGAGGAAGTACTCCGAACTAGCATTTTCGAACATTTCAGCCAATTTTATGGAAGATACATATTGTAGACTCGAAGTGGTCTTGATGGCCGGAAGTGGATAGGGAGAATATTGCGTGCTTAGGATGAAATCGAAAGACTTCTGTCTTTGTGGAGCTGTGGACATGATTTCCGGGACTGTGGACATGAAAATGGCCTTACGAAGAAGATTTCGAGTAACTATAGGTCGTATGACGAGGTTGATCGCAGTGTTTGGTTGGACAGCTTAAGTTCCCGGAAATCCATTGAATTCCCCACAGGCCTTCGAAATCCTGATAAGCGTCTGGTAGGCTGCGTAGCTCCATTGGGTGAGGGTCGATTGTGATACCTAATGTTATTGGCATAGAGTTTGCAGTTAACGATATCTCCAACGATTTCCTGGGAGTTTCCCGTTTCCCCTAACACCTAAATCCGTGCTGTTGCGAAGTACAAAGTGGTCCACTTGTAAATCGACGTGATTGGAAGAACATCTCTGGATGCGAAGATGGGTAGGGTTCCATGTGTTACCGTAATGCGTGAGAGAATACGTTTCACAGAATAAATGAAGGAATCTGATTGACGAGGTTAAGTTAAGAGCCATCGGCTCGAAAAAACAATTCTCTTCTTTAATCTCATGAGCCAATGTGACAATAAGGAGAAATACACTGTTCACCTTAATTAGCTTGATTACTTTGATATCTTCTTTCACGTTTCCAATTTTGATAAAAGTCTAAAATCCAATGTATATTTATTTCAACACCTTGCCTCCTAATGTGGTCATGATTGCATTAGTGTAATTGCGTTGTTTTATCTTATTATATCTTATTATCTTATCTTATGACTTTGTGGTCTTCATTGTATGAATCTTCCTTTGTTGTGAAATGAATTATGTGAATATTGGCTGTAATGGTGTCAGGAATCTCAGGAACAGGGTGAATCTCTTACTTTGTTTTCTTAGGAGATTCAAGCGTTACGGGGGTTGTGAGGTGTGATTTGAGTGATCGGAAAGATAAAAATGACACGGCGATATGAAAACACCGAATAACATCCGAAATCGGAAATATTGCTTCACGAGGAGCCAACGCAGGTGAGTAATTGAGGGTGACAAGGATTCGTTGGGAATTGGGAATGCATCTGCAAATATTTAAATGTTCTGATTTAAAGGAAGTAGAAATGTATGGACCGGAATTGAATGCATTGTTGTCGTAACGCCCAGGGAAATTTGTTTTGTTTTTAATGCGTTTCTACGGAAGCCTTGGACGTCAATTTAAATAGCAATATGTACTCACTGTCTCCCATCAACCTGCATCACTAACAAATTTACTACGAGGAAAAGTTTACTATATTCAAATGTTTTCTCGTTTGTCCACGGGAATTTAATGACCCACCGACCCCCCGGCCCCCCTCATTGTGTGTTTAGATTACCTTCTTATTTAGGTCAATCAGCAATGGTTTAAAAACAATTTCTTATCTCTGCATTCCAATTGCACAGATTGGAGAACTTAATTCTTTGCTTAGTTTTCCTGTGACCTGACTGGATACCATAAATACAGAAGGGATCTTTTAATTCAAGTTGAAACGAGCAAACCTGCTTTCTAAAGCCACTGAAACTGGTTGACTGTAGGGCACGTAATGCTTTTATGTGAATGCTTCTGTATAAATTAATCCCCTGCTCACAAATTCTTGTCCAGTGTAACTACAGTTCTTATTTGAACACAACAATGAATTTTGAAGTTCCGTAATTAATTAATTTTTATCGAATTAAGTAAATAACTTAATAATTCCTTGTTTTATTCCCAATTGACTCGTCAATTATACTGAAATAAATTGAAATATTTAGAGAACATCTAATGGAAATTGATAGCATACAAAAGTTTCACTGACTGCAATTGCCAATCCAAACAATTGATTATATAAATCGTTTTTATTACCTAGTTTCTCACATTGAACCAAAAATGTCATCCCCCTTTCTTAATAATGAAATAATGATACTTAATGTTCCTCGATTGCCGTCTGTATAGATTTTAAACGGACATGCAGAACAAATTGCTTGCTGATTCCTTTAATGTTTGACTTCACACTGACCATGCAAATCCCGTCGGTTAATGTGGCGTATATGCAGGATTTCAAAGATGAAAAGGATTCGGTGAGCTAGTACCCAGAAGCAGAAATGAGAGACCCCACCCCTATTTTCTTTACTTTCGTGTAAACATCCAGTGAATAGAAAATTGGTTGACAGGCAGAAAGCAAAGAGTGGGGATAAATGGGTCCCTTTCGGAATGGCAGGCCAGTGGGGTACCGCAAGGTTCGGTGCTGAGACCCCAGCTACTTACGATATACATTAATGACTTAGATGAAGGGATTAAAAGTACCATTAGCAAATTTGCAGATGATACTAAGCTGGGGGGTAGTGTGAATTGTGAGGAAGATGCAATAAGGCTGCAGGGTGACTTGGACAGGTTGTGTGAGTGGGCGGATACATGGCAGATGCAGTTTAATGTAGATAAGTGTGAGGTTATTCACTTTGCAAGTAAGAATAGAAAGGCAGATTATTATCTGAATGGTGTCAAGTTAGGAAGAGGGGATGTTCAACGAGATCTGGGTGTCCTAGTGCATCAGTCACTGAAAGGAAGCATGCAGGTACAGCAGGCAGCGAAGAAAGCCAATGGAATGTTGGCCTTCGTAACAAGAGGAGTTGAGTATCGGAGCAAAGAGGTCCTTCTACAGTTGTACTGTGTGCAGTTTTGGTCTCCAAATTTGAGGAAGGATATTCTTGCTATTGAGGGCGTGCAGCGTAGGTTCACTAGGTTGATTCCCGGAATGGCGGGACTGTCATATGTTGAAAGGCTGGAGCAATTAGGCTTGTATACACTGGAATTTAGAAGGATGAGGGGGGATCTTATTGAAACGTATAAAATAATTAGGGGATTGGACACATTAGAGGCAGGAAACATGTTCCCAATGTTGGGGGAGTTCAGAACAAGGGGCCACAGTTTAAGAATAAGGGGTAGGCCATTTAGAACGGAGATGAGGAAGAACTTTTTCAGTCAGAGAGTGGTGAAGGTGTGGAATTCTCTGCCTCAGAAGGCAGTGGAGGCCAGATCGTTGGATGCTTTCAAGAGAGAGCTGGATAGAGCTCTTAAGGATAGCGGAGTGAGGGGGTATGGGGAGAAGGCAGGAACGGGGTACTGATTGAGAGTGATCAGCCATGATCGCATTGAATGGCGGTGCTGGCTCGAAGGGCTGAATGGCCTACTCCTGCACCTATTGTCTATTGTCTATTGTTTATTGCCTATAATGTTTAATACAAAAACAACGCATTGTTCAGAAAAATGAGAATTTTAATTGAGCGATTAAGGCAACTTGATAATCTCATTTCACGCATCGTACATGACAGACCGCAAGGCAGATACAAACTTTTGATAAACCACAATGAACATCAATTAGCTGGATAAGAAATAAGTTGTTTTGGGCCTTCTCGACGCTCGGTTTTGAACACTAAAATCGCTGCACAGAGGTAATGTCGCAAAGAAAGACCGCTGAGAAATTGACAGCGAGATGTGTGCGTATTTCGGGGTGGAACAAAAGGGACAGTGCTGAGCAAGGGAGAAAAAGACACCCGTGTTCTGAACTGCAGGCCAGCAAAATGTTTACTGACTTTAACTAGAAGGTCCTACATTTGACCTGAAAGAAGTCGTCGCTACAAGTTGTGAGCACGACATCATTTATGCACGCGGACATTGAGGTACTCCCAAGGAACCTATGAATGAAGTCCGGATTGGAGATGATTCATTTTATTAAATACTTTGCCGGGAGTGAAGGGAACTTTCGTTTTGACCTCTTACGATGCAATACGTTATTTTGATCATAATGGACAGAATTATGCAGAAGTGCCTCAACCTCTTTTCAGCCACTGGTACAAAATATTAAATTTGAAATAGGGAACTATTGAACCGTTTAGTCTCTGAATATCTCTGATTACCTAACGTGACCAGGTAGCCTTTGAAAACGATCAAATTACACCGGGAAAGACGTCTACTAAATGTATATATTATTTAAGATATTTTCTCTCAATAAACGGGAAACTAAGCACTGATTTGGAGATAAGTGACAAGAAGCTCTTACACATCCACCATTTGTGATCATGTATTAGTTTTATTGAGGGTCTATTAGCAAAACCTGTAAAACTAGATCGTAATAAACTTAAAATCATCACATTCCCCACTGGTGTTCTTCATAATTTGCATATGGCTCCATGATCCATTAATTAAGGCGAGCTCCACAATCCAACGAATAATATACGCAAATGCTTCCGTGATGACGCTGAGAATTGTGTGGCGATTTTGCTATTGAAATAATTTGCCATTAAATGCATGAAAGCAAATAATCGGAAGGCGACCTTTGGTAAAATGTAAATTATGTAAGGGTGAAAAGAGCACGAATAATGTTTGAACGCACTTGAAATGAATACTGTATATTAATTGCTAGATTATTTGAACTAAATCGCGTTGCAGTGACTTAGACATTTTAGGCATTGCCACTGTAAACTAGAAAACCATAATGACTATGTTTTTTCTAGTAATGTAACGGTACCGGAAATGTAGGTGCTGATGAATGTGTATGCCTTCTTCAGAACAAAATCAAACCAAGGTAATTGAAGACGCGTACATTCAGAGCTCTTCAATGGAAATATTGCTTCAGTAAGCCTGTGTCGAATCTGTGGGGCAATTACTGTTTCGTTATAGTCCATTTCAAATTCGTATTTTATCGCTTGGAACATGAATGATCGGACAAATACAGGTTTAAGTGTGACATACATGGAAGTAGAACGAACGTTGAGGTGCAATGTTTCAACGTATCTCCAATAATAGTGGCGCTTCTGATGTAATATCTGGATATATTTAAGAGTACTTGATAATGAACGGACCCGGGTCAGACACCAATGCAATTATCATCGTACCATGTGCATGATATATTCGTTAAAGTGTCGATGACCACTGTGTTTTTGCGACATAATTCTGATTTCTGTATATTTTGCGTGCTTAATGAATGGTCGAACGAATTAATATTGTCCGTTTGATTTCCAGTCAGTAATATTTTATCCTGCCCTTTGTGTAAAATGAAGTAACTGCACTGTCAATGATTGAATTGAAATTGTTTTCAATTAAAATTAACTTCAATGAACATGTACATTGGATACTGACTTGCACATCGTTCATTTGGGGTGATTATTCAAGCTTTAATGAGGATATCGAAAGAATTTGGTGGCTTGCAAACATGACATTAACAATTGTAATTATTAATACCAGTGAATAAATGTTGGAGTACGAAATCTGTGCCGACATTAGCTGTGAAATCTTAATATTCAAATACATGCCAATAAGTGCAAGAGAATAACAAACATTTCTGGTGTTGATCACCAGCATGATCAACCACGAGAGGTTCAAGTTGTTACAAAAATAGTTTCGTTGGGAGAATTCACCTATATTTTCCACTGCAACGGTGAACAATCCCTCAGAACAAGAATTAGCAGATAACTATGTTAATTACAGATTTACCACGCAAAAAAACGCTACTTATTCCAATCAAGCCTAATGCCGTTGAAAGAAAGATGGCAAGATAAATGATTCTGTTCTATTGAATAACTTTTCAGGTGAATCTAGCTCTCTGTGTCTTCGCTTGCTCCTGAAAAATAAAGATTTGAAGGAAGATGTATTATTTTGCAACTAGTTTTTCGCAAGTGTATTTTTTCTCGGACACAATAAAATACAACCATTGTTTAGTTAAGTCAAGGTACAGCAAAACCTATGATTGCTTAACCATGTGGAAGCACTTTACCTATTGTTTTATGGGGAAAGGGATTTAGCGGTGCCGCTGCGTAGTTCCTTGCAGGGGCGTCACGGATAGAAAGTGTTGTCAAGAAGGGTTTCTGTATATTTTTCTTCGTCAGACAGGGCATCGACTAGAGAAGTCGAGATTTTATGTTACAGTTGTACAGTTAGTAGAAAAGAACAAATTGTTTGTAATCAAAATAACTAAAATGTTGTTGTCATCTACAACTAGTATGGGTAATGGTTTAGTATTACCACGTGCGCACAGATGCAGTGAAAACCTTTTATTTGCACGCTATCTCATCAAAGTAGATAATGCATAATGTAGATAAATGTGAGGTTATCCACGTTAGTGGCAAGAACAAGAAGGTAGATCATTATCTGAATTGTGTCAGATGAGGAAAATGGGAGGTGCAACGAGACGTGGGTGTGCTTGTACATCAGTAACTGAAAGTAAGCATGCAGGTACAGCAGGCAGTGAAGAAAGCTAATGTCATGTTGGCCTTCTATGCCAGATGATTTGAGTTTAGGAGCAAGGAGGTCCTACTGCAGTTGTACAGGACCCTGGTGAGACCGCATCTGGAGTATTGTGTGCAATATTGGTCTCCTAATTTGAGGAAGGACATTATACCTATTGAGGGAATGCAGCGTAGGTTCACGAGGTTAAATCACGGGATGGCGAGACTGACGTATCACGAAAGAATGGGTCGACTGGGCTTGTATTCACTTGAATTTAGAAGGATGAGAGTAAATCTTATAGAAACATTTAAAATTCTTAAAGGAAAATACTGCAGATGCTGGTTAAAATCGATGGTAGACACAAAATTCTGGAGTAACAGCGGGTCAGGCAGGATCTTGGGAGGGAAGCAATGGTGACGTTTCGGGTCGTGACCCTTCTTAATTCTCCTCAGGGTATGACATCAGTCTGAAGAAGGGTATCGACCCGAAACATCACCCATTTCTTCTCTCCCGAGATGCTGCCTGACCCGCTGAGTTACTCCAGCATTTTGGGTCTACCTTAAATTCTTAAAGGATTGGGCAGGTTAGATCCAGGAAAAATTATTCTCGTTGTTAGGGGAGTCCAGAACCAGGGGTCACAGTTTAAGAATAAGGGGTAGGCCATTTCGGAGTGAAAAGGGGAAAAACGGCTTCACCCATAGAGTTGTGCATCTGTGGAATTCTCTGCCACAGAAGGCAATGGAGGCCAATTCACTAGATGTTTTCAAAAGAGAGTTAGATGTAGCTGTTAGGCCTGAAGGAATCAAGGGATATGGGGAAAAGGCAGGGACTGGGTACTGATTTTAGATGATCAGCCATTATCATACTGAATGGCGGTGCTGGCTCGAAGGACCGAATGGCCTAGTCTTGCACCTATTTTTCTATGTTTCTATATATGACTATAATTAAGCCATACACAAGGACTATAGGAAGAGTATAGCCTGAAGTACTGATGGATTTACGTGGAAAAGATAGCTAAAATAGTGAAGCGATTCTATCGGATGATATTAGATCCGCTTCTGGGCCCGACGCGCATAGAGCCAACAGCTCTGCCGCCATCTGTAATATTATAAGGATTGGGGGACGTTGAATGGCATGGCAGGACAGAAATACCAACAGCGTAATAACGAATTCATATGTTCATAAGTTTATAAGTGATATGCGCAGAATTTGTCCATTCGGCCTCTGAAGGCGACTCCGCCATTCAATCTCTATCTATTTTCCTCTTAAACCAATTTCCATGCATTCTGCCCACAACCCCTGACGCCGGTACTAATCAAGAATCTATCTCTCCCTGCCTTAATTATATCCATTGACTTAGCCTCCACTGCCTCCTGTGCGCCATAGGTTTACCATCCTCTGACCAAAGAAATGTCTCATCACCTCCTTCCAAAAGGAAAGTCCTTTAATTCTGAATCTACGACCTCTGTTCCTAGATTCTCCCACTAGTGGAAATAAACTCTATCCAGGCCTCTGTCCGAGCGAACTTACTATCCGGAAAGCTGATAGGACCGATGGGTTGAATAACCTCATTGTGTCAAGGCATACGTTTCTCGGTTATTCAGTAACGCTATGAGACTTTTCGAGAATTATTACTGGAAACTGTTTCATGAATACAGCACTCTCAATGCACACCATCAACCAGTCCAATTGGAAGTAGATCAAATAAACCTGTCAGCGAATGATATGCACGGTTTTGAGTACAAATTCCAAGGATATATATTATGTCCAGAATAATTAAACTACCCATGCTGCTGTTCCGAGGATGCAAACTTCAAAATGTTAATTTTCCCGAATTTACTATATTTTGAACCGTAATCTCTTACAACAGGATCAATTTCGATTATGTTTATCGTACTGGAAGTATTGGAATAAATAACCGCATTAAAAAAAACTAATTTTTGTTTTTTTAAATTCTTTGGAGATAGAATAAATTGTAGTTAGAAAACGAATCAGGTTTGTCAATTAAGGCAAATCTTATTTTTTCCAAATGCAGGGTCTCTGTCATTTCCGTAGTCCACATTTTAATTGTGGGGGTTATTGGCTTTTTCCAAAATTTAAGTATTAATTTTTTCGCAGTTACTAAACTGTAATCAAGAAAATGTATCTGACTTGTTGTAAAGTTTGTAATATGTTCTGATAATCCTAATATAATTAATTTTGGATCCATATCCAATTGCTTGTCGATAACTTTAGAAACTATTTTTAAAATATCCAACCAGAAATTTTGCATTTTTATGCAAGTTACGAAAATATGAGTTAAATTAGCTCCTTGAAATTTACATTTATCACAAATAGGAAGATACTAGGAAAAATCCTATTTAATTTCGTCTTCGAATAATGTAATCTATGTATTATTTTAAATTGTATTAAGGAATGTCTAGTATTTAATGAACATTGGTGTATATGTTGTAAACTTTCATCCCATACATCTTGCATTATGAGTTGGTTCAATTCGTCCTCCCATGCTCGTCTGTATGATTCTGATGACGGAATGTCAGTATCTAGGAGAGTATTATAAATAAAGGATATACATTTATTTAAATTATAATGTCCATTCAGGCATACATCAAGAGTTTCTGGACCTCTAAATTTATATTCTTGCATGTGTAATTTTACATAATCTCTAAGTTGTAAATATCTAAAATAATTATTAACATGTAATCCGTACTTCTGCTGTAAATCCTGAAAAGAAAGAAAAGTTCCCTTATGATAAAGATCTCCCACCCTTTTAATTCCATAACTTTTCCATTGAGCAAATCCTCTATCTAAGACAGACGGTTTAAAAGAAGGGTTATTCGCAATAGGGAGGAAAGCAGATAATTTACTCAGTTTTAAAGTAAGTTTTAATTGTTTCCAGGTACGGATAACACTGTGTATAATCGGATTACCTCCATATGTTTTTTAATTTAAATTTATTGGAGCTAAGAGGATCGCACCAATATCAAATGGTAAACAATCCTCTTTCTCCATCTTTAACCAATCCGGTTGTTGATCAGTGTCATCCAACCAGCAGGTTATATTTTTAATATTAACCGCCCAATAATAAAATAAGAAGTTAGGTAAGGCAATTCCTCCATTAGTTTTAGACTTACATAGATGTCTTTTATTTATTCTATGAGTCTTGTAGTCCCAAATAAAATTAATAAAAATTGAATCGATTTAAAAAAAAACCTTTTTTGGAAGATAGATCGGAATTGCTTGAAATAAGTATAGTAGCTGTGGAAGAAAGATCATCTTTATAGCATTACTACGACCAACTAATGATATAGGGAGTGTTTTCCAAAATTGGATATTTCTGTGTAAGTTAGTAAGTAAAGGAGGAAAATTTAATTTAAATAAAGAAGTATATTTCCTAGTCACGTAAATTCCAAGATATTTAAACTTTTCATAGGCAATTTTAAAAGGAAATTGTTGAAGTATGGCCGGATTTTCTCCATTATTGGCATAATTTCACTTTTGTACCAGTTAAATCTATAACCTGAAAATGAACCAAATTGAGTTATGAGATTTAATAAATTCGGAATGCTAATTTCAGGATTTGTAATGTATATTAATACATCATCCGCATATAAAGAAATTTTATTGGTTGTATGTTTAGTGTTATAACCGTGAATATCTGAATTTGATCTAATACTCTCAGCAAGTGGTTCTATAACGAGGGCAAATAGAAGCGGAGATAGTGGGCATCCTTGTCTACAACCCTAAATAAATGAAATTTGGATGACAACATTTGATTAGTTAATATTCTAGCTGTTGGGGATGTATATAAAAGTTTCACCCATGAACAAAAATTTTCACCTAATTGAAATTTTTCCATCACTGAGAAAAGATAGGGCCATTCTACTTGATCAAAGCTTTTTCAGCATCTAGCGAAATGATTGCTAAATCTTCGTTTAATAGTCTATTTGAATATATTATATTGAACAAGCGTCTCAAATTGAAAAATGAATATCGTTTAGCTATAAAGCCTGATTGGTCGGGGTGTATCAATTTATCTATAACTAGACTTAATCTATGAGCTAAGATTTTCGCTAATATCTTCTGATCAGTATTTAAAAGAGCTATCGCTCTGTACGAACCAGGGTCTTCAGAATCCTTATCTTTTTTAGGAATAAGTATTATTGTTGATTCAGTCAGAGTTTGTGGTAATCTCTGTTGTTTAAAGGCGTAACTATATACAGTTTGCAAACGTGGAGAGATCAAATCACTAATTTTTTAATAAAATTTATTATTTAAGCCGTCTGGGCCAGGAGTCTTCCCATTTTTCATGGATTTAATGGTCTCTTCAACGTCTTTCATAGTTATTTCTGCGCCCAGTAAGTTTCTGTCACTCTCATTCAAACCAGGGAGGTTACATTCCTGCAAAAAGTTTTGCATCTGCGCAGAGCTATCTGTTATTTTTGATGAATATAATGTCTGATAAAATTGCAAAAATTTCTGATTAATATCCTTGGGTAGTTTAAGCAAATCTCCGTTATCTGATCTAATTTTATGAATTGTAGATTAATCTAATTTACGGAGTTGATGTGCTAGCAATTTCTGTGGTTTATCTCCAAATTCAAAATGTTTTTGTTTAGTATATTGAAAAAGCCTTAAAATGTGAGCTGAGATTATATAATTTAACTTATATTTGAGAGCAGCGATTTTATTATGTATTTCAATAGAGGGAGCGATGGCATTTGTTATGTCTAACTGTTTTGTCTGACTTTGTAGCTCATGTTGTTCAACCCGCTTCTTCTTGATTTATTTTTTTAAATATGGTCTCCATTTATTGAATATTTAGAAAAGTAAATGGGTTTGACACAGGACTAAAATAAAAATTTTAAATTAAAAGTTGAAACTTGAGTTTAGGGTTGGATGTACAAATGTGGTTATTGTCTCCCGGATCTACCCCCTTTAATTTTTATAGTTATATCTTTTTTGTAAATTCTCTCTTCCCAATAGTTTATAGTTTTTTTTCCTTTTTTCTTTATTTTTTATTTTCTCTCTTTAAAAATTAAAACATTGAAGCTATGTAAGAACTTTGTAACAAATTTGTCTTTTATTTCTATCTGTACATATCCTTTTCAAAAAAAAAAAAAAAAAGAAAACGAATCAGTCTTACTTTTTGTATCCTCACCTTTTCCTGAAAAAAAAAAGTTATTATCAGTTGATTCATTAAGTGAACGGGATGCCCTGCTCGGCGCTGTTTTATGGCTGTGTATTGTCAGAAATATCAGGTTAGAGTCGTGTTTCTGTTTTTTCTACGAAATGCGATGGATGTGAACGCATCCGTCAATTACATTACATAATGTGATTTGAAAGTATGTCAAGTAGAAATTAACGTAATCTGTGGACCTAAAAAGTGGCATCGAGTGCATCTATGATCGCCTCCTTATTATATTTTACTTGTTCACATCTTGCACATCTCAATCGGGAACGTCACGGAAAATGTTTGGTTACATCTGGCGGCGGATCAGATAGTCTCTCGACTTCATGTCTGCGCATTGCAACGCACAAGACTGAGCCACTTGCCAATATTTGTGTCTGCCTTCTCCGCTGCCGTATTGACCGTTATGTCCAATGGACGGGCTGAGGACAGTGACGGTAATTTCTGGGGGATTTCTAAGTCTCACTTCAAGTTACAATAATATTACACCACAGCGAATGCAGGAAGGAACTGTCTAATTACGTTTAATGGTAAATATCAGATCCAGAAATAAATTAATTGCCAATTATATATTCAATTCCAGGAAAACAAATTATATGCGAAATCTAATAAACGGATCTATCTTAATGTTCATGACTTTATCTTGATCTGAAAATCAGATTAGATAGCGTTGGGCCAAATGCTTAAAAAATATCTTTCCTGAATTTACAATAACATTGCTACCCTATTCATTGCCATTGTTGCCTTTACCGCTTTGTGCGTGTAAACCAGAAACGGTTACCTTAGAAGATTTCCCAATTGTCACCTATGTAATTGGTGACATCGAATAAACATTTAGAGCTCGTTACTTTTACCTTTACTAACTGCTACCGCACTTTGGCCCGCTACCTGCAGACTCCCCTTGAAATCGGCAGATGCAGTACTGAGAGCGTTGCTGTGTCATTCACCGGTCGCAGCTGTGTGCACCCGTTCGATGTTCCCATGCATAAAATCTTGCCATGGAGGAGCACAGGGCTGCTATTGGGAAATATTGGCTTTTGGAAGAATGGACAGAATGGATGGTATGACCGTTTTAAGGGCTACCTACGGAGCAGTAGGTTGCATCTTGGCGGGACGGCAAACGCGCGCGGTTGCTAGTAACTAGCAGCGACCACTCCGAGCGTTTACAGACCGTCTGTATAGCTCTTGTTCAGTGCGATGCAAACTGGCGTTTCCACCAGCACTGGCTGCACAGTCCTATGCAAATTGTATCTTTGGGAACAAATCAAACCTTGGGAGGGAGGGGCACATGTCTCAAAGTGGTGACTATCCGTGCCATTTTCTGCTTTTGTTTGCAAGCAAGGCAACCAGTTTGAATAATAATGTTCTATGTGGAACTGACTATATGATATCCAAATCTTATTCACAATTCCCACACCCTTCAAACACCTCGTCGCCACGCACATCCATGCATTCAGTTTAGTCGCACAGTTTTAGTCAATTTTCAGACATTGCACCCCCTCATTTTATAGGATGGCGGGCCAAATTATAACAGGCCTCTCATTATCAGCCAAAGTGAATTTATGCTCCGAAAAGTCCCGAGACTCAGATCATATATCATTAGTTGTGAAGCATGCTGGGATACCTTCATCTGGAGTTATGCAAATAATTTCTAAACTGGGCTCATTTGTGATGTATTACAATTATACCTAAGTGAGATTTCGTTGTCGGCCTTGCATTTCAACTGAAAAGTAAAAACAAAAGCGCGGAACGTTTTATATTTCTAATCGCATCGTAGTGTTTAACTAAAATTAGTACTGACATATGTGATACGCGAATGACAACTTTGCAACATTATATTCTCCGACATGTAAACATGTAATCAGTAAACAAGACTTGTTACTTACTGCAAATTTCACGAAGATAATTCAGCTCTAAAGATAAATATGCCGAAGATGAATGACATCGAGAAGTTTTGCATATAAGTTGTGACATGTTTTTGTTCTATGTCAAAAATAAAACGTAAAACGTTTAATAATTGATCAGTCTTTATATGTAAGGAGAATGTAGAGGGCCACAGAAGGGTTGCAGCATTAAATTAGGCTATTTGGATTGTTGAGTTGGTACTGTTTCGACATTGGTAATTTACCGATAGTTCCATTCAACCGCCGTTTTCCGTTACTCTGAGAATTATGTACTAAGAGGTGTACTGTGTATTTTGGGGGTATAACGTTTGGTATTTTTGGCAATCATTCATTGCTCTGCCAAAAAAAAGAGTATCCTTCTATCTCCGCCCATCTTCTTGTGAAGTTTAAATAGCTTTATCGATCTATTCACATTGTTTGTTACATTAACGTCCAACTACCTAGCCTATCCACATAACAAGGTTCCCTCGTGAATATCGTTATTTAGGGGAATCGGCATTCTTTCAACGTCTTTATGTCTTTATTCAGACATGCCGCTCAGAATCGAAGGAAATCCCATTTGTTGTGGTTCCTATTTCTTAACAGAGCGTGATGAACAAATTGCTGTACTGGTACAGAGCTCGCATTGCACTTAGTCTTCTTACAACCATCGCAACCACATTCTCAGTCTGTCGTTGATTCTCAGATGACAATGCGCATAAACCCTTCGTTTTTCAGTTTTGTTCGGTATTGTGCGCTCGATTTCAAGAGCCTTTAGTGTTGTTCCTATCAAAATGTAACACTTCACATTTCTTAACATTTGTTTCTCGGCATTAAATGTAATTAACGTTTGCAGCAGTCATTACGTTAAGCAGATAACAGGTACATCACGGCAAGAATTTGCAGTATAAAAGGAAGGAGCTGGCCATCGACTTTGGGGGAAGGGGGTTGAGTGCACACCCCACATGATAGCAATGATGCTGAAGTAGAGTTGGTCATACTGCGGGATGTTGATATCACCAACAATTTGTCCTCGTCAAACCATGTTCTCTTTCCGGCCAAGAAAGCACAACGGCGCGTCAACGTCCTCAGAAGAATAAAATTCGGCATGTCTCCAACGACTGAAACCAATTTTAAGATCTGAATGCATCACAGCCTGATATGGTTCCTGCTCTGCCCAACATCACAGGAAATTGCAGCTCATCCCAAAGTGCCTCCCCCTCCCCAAGTTCGATTCCATCTATACTTCAAGTGAAGCAGACAATATGCTCAAGGACGACGCACAACCCCGCCATTCTGTCTCCCCCCACTCCCTCTCCGTCTTCCCTCGGGTAGTACATACAAAAGCTTGAGAAGACGTAGCACCAGAGTCAGGAACAGCTTCTTCTCCGCTGTTAGCAGACACTTGAAGACTGAGGATGTGTTCAGGATTAATTCCCGACCTTCCCATATGCCTCATTGCGGCTCCTGCACTTTTTGACATCCGCAGGTTCTCTGTAACTGTAAAACTATGGTGCGCAGTCTGTTTAGTTTCTCATTTGCTTCGATTAGGTTCCTAAGCTTATCTTAGATGGACTAATTCGACCGTTGGGCCGGTTTCCGTGCTGTATGACACTGTGGCACTACCTGATGTAGTCATGTAATGGTATGATTACCAGGATTGTGTTTTCATGTGCAGTTTGATTTGAACAGCAAGATATTCATTAGCTGTAACTGTCGGAACTATTCCCAATTTGGCTAATATAAGATTTCGGATTTCAAATAGGTTTCCCAGATTGAAAATCATTTTTCTTCTATTTCCGCCCGAATGCTAACTGTTTTCCTATCATTGTTCCTTTTGATTTTCATGAATCTATTATGAACTGCATTGGAACCCACATATCCTCGTTTTAACAGTTACCTGGTAAATGTGATTAAATAAAAAGATACATTATGCTCTCCCTACAAACATTTATTGCGTCCCCCAGAAAGAATGCAGCGCTGATTAGATTTCCAGTGGTAAAAAAGCTTGCACGTCATTCGCAGATCATTGAGTGTAGAAGCCAGGACACAGTTCTTATCTGACAAATAATTTCAGTGCCCTTCTCAATGCATAAGCTACCATCGGGAATATAATATAACTGCGATGAAATATGTTACCTGACTCCTTTTCACGCAATTTTTCCTCTGATGAAAAATGGAATGTTAGTTATTAACGTGGATTTGCTATTTGCACAGGCATAGGAACGAAATAACCAACTATTTGCAAAATGATTTAAAAAATTGAATTTGGTTTTCTAAGAACTTTTTCAATGTGCAAACTAGGACCTGTATATTTGACTTCCGTACGCTAAGTCTCGTATATCATTGTCTGGTAATACGTCTGCTTCTTAGGAGACGCCTATTTAAATCGCTTTCCTCAAGTAGTTCATGTCGGCATGGCGTTTCCTCCGTGTAATACGAGGAACAATTATCGTTACTAGTGCACGGTGTAAACATCGTTAAGGCGATCCCACGCATGATAAAAATATGAAACCATAAAATTTAAGGTGATTTTGAGAACTCGTAAGCTATCATGAAATGTCAGTTTCCAGTTGACGATAGCCGATCAATGATGGGATATCAGTTTCACTTTGGCCTTTAAATGCCATGTGTTGTATTTCCTTTATCTCCAACAAATCTACCTCCGAACATATCATTGCTGTTAGGCCACATACGGTTTCCTTCTATCCCTTACGTTTGTGTTTTTTTCCCTACAATGAAGTTATGTCGAAAACTATGAATAAGGATATTATCTGGATGGAGATTAATTGAAACAAGTTGTTGAAAATGATTGGGGAGTTATTAGAATACAGAAACTTTAAGTTGAACATTAGCCCTGCGTGAAAGAAAAATTGAGGGAGAAGGATACAGTGGAAGTGAAATAAAGACACTTCTTTCCAACGACTTCAAGTTGAGTATGTGAATATTTTGTGCAAATAAATATCCAATTCTGAATTGTGCTTTGTCCGTGCCTTACTAAATGATGTACGCTGAAATTCGCATTGTACACGATTGTTTGGATAATGCAGTTAATATTGCTTTAGTCAAATTTCTTTGAACAAATAATAATTTAGAAATTATATTTTAATTTGTGAATTCCATCACTTGAAACTCATCTTCTCAACTAATGTAAGCCCAATATTGACCAACACCATGCGCAATAAGCACCGCAGTTCTTTGTGGCACTTAACAGAAATATTTGGTGAACTAAATTTAAGAATTAACCTAGTTCTTCGCGGATGTCTTCCATCTCCTTGAGATCTGAAAAAAAAATCCAGGACCTGAATACGGCTATTTTTGATTCATTAAATTCGATTGCGTTGCCTCAGAGTTAATATCGCCACAAATGCTTTCAGTGTCATTTAATAATAACTCTGATATATAATTTGCTTGAGGAATATTTTCGGAACCGATCATAAAAGCTGACTTGGAGAATTGTCCAGAAAGCAATTAATCAGGGTTTATAATATCAGGAAGTCCTGATTTGGGGGTTTTATTTATTTTTTGTTTTAGAGGTACAGGGCCGTCGCACCCACGGAGTGCGCACCGATCATAGATCACACGAACACTGGTTCTATGTTATCCCCATTTGCATCCTACACACTAGGGCAAATTACGGAAGCCTATTAACCTCCCAACCTGCACGACTTTGGAATGAGTGGGGAAACTAGAGCACCCGGAGAAAATCCACGCGGTCTCAGCGAGAACGAAGAAACTCCGCACAGACAGCACCCGTAGTCACAATCGAACCCGCATCTCTGGCCTTGTAAGGCAGCAACTCAACCGCTGTGTCACTGTGCCACCCATTTTTGTTGGGAATTCGAAATAGTCTCAAAGCGAGGAAATGCCAAAATATTGATCGGGAGATTTCATACAATAACTAGCTTATGGGAAAATCAGCGTCGCAATTAAGACAACACCGAGCGACGGAGTACAATGATAGTTGACCAACATATTTCCTATTAAATTTAATACAACATCGAATCCCGCGCCACCTTATATTTTATTATGGAAAATCAACTATGAACATGGATTTTAAATCTATTGAAAACTAATCTGCTGAATTTGATCAAATGAGCTATTAGAAAATCATATGTCTATCGACAGAAATATTCCAACGCTAGAAGGAAAGCTTGCAGGACTTGGTCGTAAAAGAAAAGCCCAATAGAATCATCTGGCAGTCAGTTAATTACAATTAATGGTGATGGCAAGCAGATTAATCTGTCCATGTTCAGAATTGCTGACAAAAATTTAGGATCAGGTTGATAATTGCGCTTCTTAAAGTTCCAAAGCTGCACCGCTATTTGATGTACGTAGTTTGTTTTCGCTACAACACTCACGCAAATCCAAGTCCATGTTTACCGATATCAACACAATGTAACACAATTTACAGGAAAATGTGCAAACACTCACCGTTGTTTTGACCTTCTCCTTCTAGTTCTGAAACAGTCGAATACCATGCGGAAAATTCCATTACCAAATTTTATGTATTTGAAACTATTACATTCAAATGAAGTGGTGCAAAGCAGTGAAATATTTTTTGAAATACCAGATTCTCTCTGACGTAGTTTTCTCTCTGTCGTGAAAATCGATGGAGTTAATTTATTTTGTTAGTACGCTTTTCATTACTCGACATCAAGGTGCCCCGCAATCAAAGACGTTTAGCTTCCACCAATCTCCTATTCATTCCTAACTTAAGTCACCGCGATCGCCGATACCCCGAAACCTTTTTTTTCACTGGAAATCTATCTTCTTCAGAAATATTTTCAGAAATATGGACTTAGAACTTTCCATGGTGCCAAATTCCACAAACTGGTCCGACTTGAAATTCTTATCCCAGTTCATACTGTTGTGCGAGTTTGACCGTCAAGACTAATGCAGAATGTATAAAACTTTGCACTAATATTTCTCCTGACGAAATATATAATGGCTAATTCGATCGTGGTAATATTTAGATTGAAGACATGAGAGCTAGAAAGGGTGTTGGCAACATGATTTGTAATGTTGGAGAGCGGACGGCAACGAATTAGATAGTAACTGTGCGGCATGAATAGTTTCTTCTGACAATAAACTAAAAACATGCAAGTGACGTAGATACGTTGTCATTTTGGACGTCAATAATGTTATCACGTTCACTAAAACTAAAATTCGACCTAAATATATTGTGGTAGTAATCAATTTGTAGAATGTTGATAGCACTTCATCTGATATTATCTTACTTACAATAGTTTGCTCTGACTGCTTTGAAGCTTACTATAAAATTGGTGCCATTTTATGCTGCCTTACCCATGTCGCGAACAGCTTTCCTAAGTTTTTCCATTTCTGTAAAAATTAAGTTGTGTTATTGCAATACATTAGCACGCTACCCGTTTCTAACACAACCCCATTGGCTTTTACCGTCCTGGGAAATTATGCCAACCGACCCAGCTTCTCCTTGTAATTGAAACGCCCAGACCCGGTAGCATTCCCATAAATCTGCTTTGCATCTTTTACAGTTTATTGACATCCTTCGCATCAGATGGTGACTGGAACTATACGCAGTAACCGTAGCCTGACGAACGTTTCACACAGTTGTGGCATGGCGTCTCACCTCCCATACTAAATACCCTGCCTATCTGTGCTGCGACCTTCAGGAAACATTGCACCTGCATCCAATCTGTATTGCATAGAGCATAGGAAAATAAAAGGTAATCCAATATAGATCAACAAGATCATGAGAGGAATAGATGGATTGAATGCAGTATTTCACCCAGAGTAAAGAAATCGTGCAACAGAGGTCATATGTTGAAGGCGAGAGGGGAAAGATTGTGTAGAAACCCGAGGATAAATCGTTTTACGCAATGAGTGGTAGATGTATGGAACGAGCTGCAGGAGGAAGGATTGATGCAGATACTATCACATCGATTAAGAAACATTGAGACGGGGACAGTGATAGGATAGGTTTAGACGGATATGTTCCAAATGCAGTCAGTTAGGACTAGGGTAGAGCGACATGTTGGTCGGCGTGGGGAATTTGGGCCTAGGGTATTCATGCTGCTTGACTGGATGACTCTGTCTCTATTTGCCGGGTAAATCCTGCCGTAGTTTGTCTTTCCCAAACACAACACTTCGGACATTAGAATCCATCTGCCATTCGTCGGCCCTATTGGCCCAGTTGATGGAAACCCTGTTGTAATCGTAGTTTAATCCTCTTCACCATCCACCATAGCACCAACGTCCGTGCAATATTGAAACTCACGGATCATGACACTGATATTCACTTTCAAAATGTCACTGTCAGTACCGAACAACAACGGACTCAGTGCCGATTCGGTGTTGCGTCGGTCGTAAAGCGTCGATCGCCAGTTTGTCAAGCAGCAGCTTACCACCACTCTTTGTCTACCTTCAAGCCAATCTTGTATTCAGTTAGATTTCCCGACTTGGAGTCCACCTGCTCGAACCTTCCAGACTAATCCATCATGTCGTACCTTGTCAAAGACAAGGACTTATTCAATCCGATTGCTTAACTCTTTGAAATGTCATCAAATTGGTGACTCTGATTTCCCACATGCAAAATAAATGCTGACTATCCCTATCCAATCCATTCCAACAGCATGGGAAGTGCACCAACGCTCGAATAAACAAAAGTTTAAAAAAAGAATTCACGCATTTAATTTGCTGTGCGCTTACCTGTTTCTTTGTCGCGTTGATTTTCGAGGAAGGATAGAAAGAACAACCATTTTAATTACTGTAGTGACGTAGGTCAACCAATGGAATAACATGAATTCGTCTATATCCTACAGTTATTAATTAGAACATTTAAAATATACATCTATCCACCCGTTTAGAATTTGTGAGCTTTTGTATCTTTTGCTCGGAGTAACATGGGACAAGATGGCTCAGATTCAGAACTTCCGAGTTCTTGCCAAGGTCAAGGTTACCAATGCAATTGGCGTAATGTGTAATATTCTGAGCAGAATAGGGTGGGTTCAGCAATTTATCTCCTCTCTGAATTTAAATAAATCATTTGATTTATCTTTGAATAAAGATGGATGCGATTTTGGTTCCAAGGTTGAAAAATTGTATCGGGTTTGTCCACGCATCGTGTTGCCGGGCCCGCATTTCTTTCGGCATTGATGGTGCACAATGCCGACCTGTGGATTAGTCATTGTTCGAATATGGTTTTAATTGCGTAGCAACATTGCTGTATCGATTATTGCACGCAAAAGCGATGTTGTTGTAATCGAAGGTATTCTAATTTTAGACTTTTAATAGGTTTACGTAGTAGGCTGGAGATCAAGACTATATTCTGCACTATGTTTTCATGTATTCATTTTGCACTATATGTTGTGCTCACATATTGTAATCATGCATGTCGCATTATTGATATTGGTTTATAATAGCCACGAATATCTCGCCATACGCAATAGAATAACCCAATACCAAACCAGGAAGAAGCTACCTTCCCTCTGTAGGAAGGCATTGATCGAGGACAATGTGATTGATCAGCCGAATTTTCAGTGTACTTCATTTCGTATTTGTACTAATAGTCTAGACAGGCGTGGCACTAACTCTATGTAGGACCAGACTCGATTGTGAGGAACTTTCTTTATCAAATTATTTGTCATTGTAGTTACACCTGAGCCGTTTGACATACGACACCGTTTGGACGAAATGATCATTTGTTGTTATTGATGTATTTCCAGAAATTTATTGCCATCATCTTTTCTTATAACGATGCGCACCATATCGAATAGTATAGTGTGGTTTCTGTGTTTGTGAAAACATGGCCGGGAGACGAGTTGAACTATCTGCTCGGTTGATTATGCTGAATTTTTCGAAAATAAGCGCCGCGTGTAACATGCTGCACTAACCCAAAATGCAGGTTATCATTTACCTTACATTGTTTCTGCATCCGTAATTAATTACGGGCGGAAAGTTCGCTGCGCGGTTATGAGGGATTTGCCGCAGCACCAATTAATTGTTCATGTTAGAATTCTGTCTTCTTGCTGATGGTCCACGGAATCCATGCCGAGATTTGAGCTGTTGGAATTATTATTAATCTATTCCACTTAGTTCTGTTGTAATGGCAGGGAAGGAAATCGGGTAATCAAACTGAAAATCAAATTTCGACTCCAAGCCATCTTGGCAGACTCTTTTACTCGATGTTTTCTTTTCCAAAGTCATGTGTTGTTTTATTCATTCAGTAAGAAAACGTGTTAATTGGAGGTTGTGTTATTCATGCTTGAGATAAGAAGGAGTAATGTTTCTGGGTCTGAATAGTTAGCAATGTTTGACCACTTTACGCGCCCTCAATATATTAACCATACCCTAAAATTATACTGAAACCTTTGCTACGTCTGTCGCGACATTCGGAAAAGTCACAGTCAACTATAAGCAGCAAGAATTACGAGACATGGGTGAATAGTGCCATTCTATGTAAATGTCCCGACATTACTGTCATCTCCCAATCCTCAAATATTATTGAACACAATTTTTGGAGAGGTTTGTTTATGCTGGTTTATAGTCATTGGACAAATTATTCGTCAAAATTACTGAGATATTTGATCGGGGATAGCACATGAAGCAGAAAACGCGGCAATTTCTCTGACCATGTTTTGATATGTGAGTCTGATTGTATGTGGAGCTTTTAACATTCATCCAATGAGGCGGATTTGCACTACACGGAATGTCTTAATTAAACGCATGTAAGGTTAACTAAGAGTGAATAATAAGGCAAGTTAAGATTCAATCATATGAGAGTGAAATTGGATATGGAAATAAACTAGGCCTTCTGTGGTTGGCAGATTTTCGTTCCCATTGGGCACCGGTGAACGGAGATGTTTTCGTTGAATCTGGCAGCTTCGCAACCATGTAGAATAACACAGTTGGATTTTTGTCAAATACCCTTGCTATACCTTTACTTCATGTTGCCTCAGAATTACTATTTGGCTATGGAATGCACGTCAATTGAAGCAACAACATCTCCTGCGATATTTTTTTCCACCACTCATATGTTATGCGTTTCTTGCACAAACATATTTGATGGATCAAACAATTGCATAATAAATTCCCTTACCATTTTCTTGCAAAGTTGTTTTGAGCGCAATAATTTCTGAAAGCAGAAATGAATCGGATTCCAGCTCAGTGTAAATAGCATTTTTTAACGACTGGTGTTAATGTATGTTCACCATGATGAATAGTGAACTTAAATGTGAATACGATGATATATTTTTTATTCAACGTGTCGGCAAACCCTTGCGTTCGTCCTACTGCTGTCATTACAAAGTGTATAAGGAAACTGCTCACGGAAGATACGAGTTACTAATCTGCGGTGGAAAAATCTTTTCAAAACTATTTTCCCTAGAAGAATGAAAAAGGGACCAGCCATATTGAAATCCGCACCTCCACTCTCCACCAAAGAAGCTCAGATTCGTGCGACCAATCGTTGTTACACTTATTGTTTGTGGTTTAGGGGACTAAAGAAACCGAATAAAACAGTAGAATAGAGCAAGGGTGTGCTGACACACACGTTGAATAAAATAGATGCCAGACATAATCGTGGGATAGTGTGAATGGGCTTGGAGCTGCTGCGTAAAATATACAATTGTAGCAGCCCCTGGTGGTGGGCCACACACAGTACCTAACCTTCGGCTCGTGAGAGGTCACGAGGAGTCCAAGAGCAGGAGATAAGAGAGTTGGAAAGGAGGGTGCGACACACGGAATAAAGTGGTGTTGGATAACTCAGTGTGCTGCCTCATTCTTGGACGGACAGCTCCGTGTCCGCCACACAATGACTATATCTTTGGCGGTGCATCCTTTAAGCTTTCTTTTGTACCAGTATGATGGCATTTTTAACATGACTATCATAGGTATTTATGTGATTTGTAAATATCACTGAGCATCGGAGTCACACTGCAGGTGCTACGGGATAGGTTCAGATAACCATATTTATTCCTTACCCCCGGTCCTGCCCCCCTACAGGTTGTATGTTCTGGCTGCGAGGATGTAGGTTCAATTAGGTTTTCTCCCAGATATCAAAGACACACTGACGGTATTGTTTTTTAAAAAATTTACCCTAGCATGTATGCAAGTGCTAGAATCTGGGGGTTTTGACGAATGAGGTATAGCGAGAAACAGGGGAATTTGATTTTTCTACAGGGCTGGGTAGTTTTACAACATTTAACACTTCGGCTTCATGATGCCGTTCGACCCCGACTTTGAAAGCAACCTGTGTGGATTGTGCATGTTCTCGTAGTGACAGCTTGCCAAAGACATGCTGGTTGGAGAGGTAAATTGCTTCTGGTGGGTGTTAGGGGAATAGGGAAGCGATTGGAATTCGGGGAAAAAAATAGGTGCAGATGGGTACTTGACGGTCGATGTAGACGCAGTGGGAGAAACGTCAAATGTCCATTGTATACCTCTATGATGTACTGACCTGCCTCTTTTGCGCGGCATTGTTTTTCTGGAAGGAAAATAAATACGTTTGCAAAGCATGTAGTCAATCGGATATTTTCGTCAGCGACCGAACGGGAAATGGTCATCTTTTTGGTTATTACCTAATCCCTATGCAGTTGCCGTGCGTCGTGGACGCAGCCCAGTTCATCACGCAAACCCGCTCCGTCTACTCCATTTACATTTCACTGCAACGGGAAAGCAGCCACAATACTCAGGAACGAATAAGCAAACCGGTCATTCCTTCCACTCATCTCTCCCGCCGGGTAGAAGATACAAAACGTGAAAGCACATACGACCAGATTCAAGAACGAATTACAAACCGGTCTTGCCCTTCTCTCCCCTCTCCCATCGGGTATAAGATACAAAAGCCTGAAAGCGCATACGGCCAGATTCAACAACGACTTACAAACCGGTCATTCCCTCCAGTCCTCTCTCCCGTCGGGTAGAAGATATAAAAGCCTGAAAGCACATACGACCAGATTCAACAACAGCCTGTTCTCTGCTGACATCAGACCCTTGAAAAGACCTCTCATAAGCTAAGGATACACTCCCCAATTCCAAATCTGCCTCGTGGTATTCATTGGACAATTCAATCTGCACTGTTCTGTAGTTGAAACGCTATATTCTGTGTTTGTGATCTCTTGGACTATTCGTTGCACTTGCATAAGGTCTGATTGTAGTTATATATGGTATGTTATGCCTGGATTATTATACCTGAATAGCTTGCAAAGCGATGTTTTCCATTGGAGTTTGGTGGATATGACAATAATAAACCAGTACTACCGCTTACACCAATATTCAAGAAAAGGCCCATGGTTGGCCAACAGTTGCAGGGAGGACCGTCGACATGTTACAGTGCACTTGTAATTTGTCAGCGACATTGGCGACCGACCCTTGACTTTGGTCCTTGGTTCTCTGCGGTGTAATTAATCTGCTGCCCTCGGATAACATTTGGACAGCGCAAACCCACTCCTGTTTCACACAACCGTTTACCGACACATCTATCTCAATCCAGGTCACAAAAATATTCACAAATCTTCATTCACAATTATAGGCAGCAATATTATTATGTTTTGTTTTAACAAATATTATTATTTGACTTTTAAACTAGTTTTTCATTTCGAGCAATTTTTACCTGTTTTATTTCATTTTAAAGTTTCTAATTGTCTTCGTTAAAGGCACTCCAAAGAATGCCAATAACCATGTTTTAGAGTTCCAGAGTGTGTACTTGGCCCACGGCGACGAGCGATCACCCGCAGACTAGTTCTACCCTGAACACTGGAGCCAATTTGCAGAAGCCAATTAACGTGCAATCCTACACGTCATTGGAATGTTGTAGGAAACCGGAGCACCCGGAGACAACCTACAGGAAGAATGTAGAAACACCGCATATACAGCATCCGTAGTCAGGATGCTATCTAGGTCTCTGACGCTGCAAGGTAGCAATTCAATCTCTGCGTCACAGTGTCGCCCATCTTGAAGCTGGTCAGTACATGAATTCCCATCTACTCTGATGAAGTCGTCGCTTGAAATGGTTGCATTACCTTGTACAGTGTTACAATGGCTTTGGGATAACTTTGGACGTTTCGTGGGGTACAAATATTAATGCGTTCCTGGAGTTAGAATCTGTCATCTTAAGGCGGTGCCTCTATTTAGCATTCAGCCCACTGTATACAATTGCCTAAACGTATCAGTGACGATGTGCAAGTCCCTGAAAGCATTATTTACAAAAGTGGATATGAAAAGAGAACACATTTAAGTAGAAACCCGCCAAAGCAGGCATTCGTGGATCAGCATTGAAATCAATAGTATAGAAAATCGAGTGAATTGTATGTCGCCACACACCGCTACATCCCGTCTGTCAAGATCAATTTCATTCACATTTTGGTCAATTTCATTTCCACATTCTTATGATAGCATACTATCACTCTATTCACAGTATCACAGTGTTTGACTACATTTCGTTCTGACAATACATGTTTATTTGGAGTGACGGTTGTGTCGCTCTTTGTAGTGCGTTGGCGTGGTGGTGTCATTGCAGGGTGTGCAGGCGTTGTGAATGTTAGTCTTTTGATTATTTCAGTTGATAGTTAATCGAGAAAATTGGATTCAATGATCCAAAGAAATCAATTTATAGCTCTCGTTATTTTAATTTAACTAAAGACGAAGGACTTTAAATATAACGTGAATAATGATAGCAATGACAATACCAGATAATAAACCCTTTTACGTCATCTGTTTCGAACCGATCGCAAAGTGGATGTTTCTTAAGCATGCTCTGAAAGTTGTCAGCAAACATCATCGTGCATTAAAGTCAACTGCAATACCTTTACCACAAAGACACGAGTGCATTATTTGTCTCATTATTGTCTTCAGAAGGGCAAGTAGAAACTAAAAATATACTGAGAACTTGTGAGCTACAAAAGGTGAATAAGATCCAAAATATTTTCTCTTTCTGGATGTAGTGTTGTGATTAGAGGCCATACTTCATTGTTAAGTTACGCCAACGTCAGCGTTCCATTGTCAGATAACATCTACTTTATCACAATTCTGATGCACTTTATGTATATGTCATTACTTACTGCAGAGCTCGCGATAGTCATCACTTTCTGTGAGATACAGAGAAGAGGAGATAAAAGAAGTGTGAGTGAACCCTCTAATATTACTCGAAATCAAATTATTCGACAAAGGCAAAGGAAAAAAAAGATCGAAGGATTTTGATCAGTATTACATGAAATTTAGTTTCGAGTAACAGTCACATATATAATTAAAGGAAGCAATGTTGTCAGTGTAAGCATCTTGGTGGAGGTACCAGCGATTATGCCAATTGATTAATTTATGTTGGCCAGAAGTTTTCCCGGTTACCATTACTGTTCGATACGATTAGATTCTTACAGCATGAAAACAGGCCATTCGGTCCAATTCTCCCACGCCGCCCAATATGCCCCATCTACACTAGTCTCATCTCCCTTCCGTTGACCCATATCCTTCTAAACCTTTCCTATCCATGTACCTTTTCAAATGTTTTTTAAAATGTTGTGATAGTCCCCATCTCAATAAATTTCGGATTCTACTGGATTTTCTGACGGGGCATTTCACCCACGCGTTAGGATTCTTTTGCACACCTTTCCTGATTTCCAGGTGTGTCAGAAATAAAAGTTTACATATTCCCAAGTTTGCACTATTTTAATTAACTTATCGCGCTACACCAACTGTTTTCATCAGCAGAGTTGCCTACATAGACCGTTGGTTCACCTGGTTTAAAGTTTTAATCGCACATAGTGAGGAAAACGAATCTGTGTATTTTTGATTTATAACTTATTGCCGCTCACCTTTTTCTTTTTCCTTCATTTTTTCTTCTGAAAGATGAAAAGTTAACTACGATTTAACGACAATGGAATGATGTAGCTACTGAGTTCTTCGTTGACAACTTCAACACATAAAACGCGAGTAAAAATGCGAAATTACAGTCGACGAAGTAATGGAGGGCTTGTCTGAGACAGTTCACAGCAGTATCCCAAATATTGTATAGGCAATCTATCCGCTCATCTGAGTACATGAACAGGGAAGGCACGTGCTCGCGTGGCAGTGCATTAGAGATTTGTTTCTTACCTAAGAGTTGTCAGAAGTAATATCTATTTAGCATGTACTTGTGTATGGTGTCAAGGTATTCATGTACAGTATGATACGATTGGATAGCGGATAAAACAATGTTTTCGCTGCATCTCGGTACGCGTGAGAATAATCAATACCAAAATATTATCACGTTCATTTAGAGCAGAGTTTTGTACTTCAATTATCAGCATTGCAATTGTGCTACTTTTTCTTCATGATGTTTCAAATAAGGTATACAAGAAGAAACTTAAATATTTTTTAATGATAGCAGTGTGGCGCATCGATAGAGGCCCGAAATAAAGGCAAGGAGCCAGGTATTTTGGGGGCGTTATGGTTTATTAGACGGGTCGAGTCTGCCGGAATGGCTTCGCGCCCAAAACCTTGTCCTTATATCTGTAGTACCGGACCGCCCCCCTGGACTGGTCCATTCCCGTGCCGAGGGGTCGGTAGTGGTATGGCCCGACCCTTGGGAGCCGCCACAGGACCCCCCCCAGAACCGGAGGCACAAAGCGCACTGGTGGTCGCACAACCCGACGGGACCGCGTACGGTAATCGGTCGACAGAGGGGCCGGCGGAGGCACAGTTGGAGGGACAGGTGGTGGATCCCGGAACGGTGGCCGACCTCGTGACCGAGGCTGGGCAACCCGCACCGGTTGGTCAATGTCTAAGTGGGCCGGCTTCAGGCGGTCAATTGACGGTCCATTCACATTATGATGGACACAAGATCAAAAGCCGACCGTCCGTCCAGCTCGCAGGCCGACCAGGCCGCAGCTGTCGACGCGGTAGGCATCAAGCTCCCGACTTTCTGGACCACCCGGGCTCGCGTTTGGTTTTACCAAGCGGAGGCCTAGTTCCAGCTGCGGGGCATCGCGTCCGGGTCACCAACGTGGCGCGTCGGTAGAGGCCCGAAATAAAGGCAAGGAGCCAGGTATTTTGGGGGCGTTATGGTTTATTAGACGGGTCGAGTCTGCCGGAATGGCTTCGCGCCCAAAACCTTGTCCTTATATCTGTTATACCGGACCGCCCCCCTGGACTGGTCCATTCCCGTACCGAGGAGTCGGTAGTGGTATGGCCCGACCCTTGGGACCCGCCACAGCAGCTACAATATTTAATTTGCAATTTTAATGATAATGTAGTTAACGAGAATATAAAGTGACAGTTGAAAATACTTAATCCACTATGCCCATATTAAAAGCAAATCTACTATATCAAATTAATAGTTAGCAATTCGCTCGTGCAAGTTCCATATGTATTGCTCACCGCATTGCTCCAGAGATGATCTTGTATCTAGACAATAAACATTGAAACAGTGTTCATAACTAAATCAACCCTAAATTATATACACTGAATGCTTGAAGGTAATATGAGGAAATTCAAAAGAGAAACAGACTGCACGTTATCAGCGAGAACGTTGACCAGTAATAGCGAACCGGCTGCATTTTTTAAACTGTTGCTGGTGATGACACAGATCTCCAGGTAAAGTAGAACCGCGAACGCATAATGTCAAATCGAACACACTACGAAAAATGTATGTTGTCCCATCGCTAATTTCCAATCTTCAAAGTCATATGTGGATGTGCGCATGTGGTTTCGCTTTGCCGTGGGATTGCTGTCTCCTTGCACCAAAGGAAATTTGGGGAGGCTCATATGTGTTCATGTATCTTATAACCATCAATAATCGCACATTCGAACAAGCTTCCATTTCCCCTAATCTTTCCACTATTTGTGTGCATCAACTAGATACTATTTTTTTTAAGGGCGGCCCCTACAATTGGCGTTCCGTTGCATATTTCGCAAAATTGCAATTGACCGGTAGAGAGATAGAGTTTGCTGAAAGTATTTCGACGCGACATTAAAATAACACGTGGCTTCACTTTGAAAACAAATCAGGCATAGATTCCATTTACGCATCCTAATCTCCACTTGGAGTGGAAGAGTGAACTCGCCTTGTGTGGTAAAATTAGGATAATCGTTGTGAACAGGAAACATATAAGAAAGTCTGAATATTGTGTATTTTCTGTAGTAATATATACTTAGTGAAATGTATTTAAGTTTTTCACCTTCATCCAACGCTCCAGTGTCTTCTGCATAAAATTTAAAAAATGATCAACAATAATTTTTATAAGGCTATGCTATATGTGCATAAATAGGGGGTTTGGTAATAAGGAATAATCGGACGTGTGCCGTCTCCATTCATCGCCAAGTACAGATTATCGGGCATTGATCGTCTGCAAAGTGGTTGTCAAGGAAGGCAATGTGAATCGAATGGACCCACCCACTTACTGTTCACCGTTTCAATTTACCAAGAAACCTCTATGGTATTGGAATAACGATTACATCCCACTCCAACATCCCCATTGAAGCGATTCCTGCATTCCCGATATTAGAAATATATCAAACATCGATATCTTATCAATCCCGACGGGGAACTGTGTGAGTGACAGGAATGGGAGTTGAGACAAGTTTATTATTAACTTATACTGGAAATAGAAGCACGGTCAATATTAGCGGGACCTTATTTATGAGCGTACCTATCTTTCTCAAACATCTGTTACCTGTCACCACGTAACAGATATATAAGTTTGCCCATTTGTTATTCCAGAGGCAACAAACTGCAGGCTAATCTAGGGATTGGAAATGGTCATCTTCCCCCAATTCTTCAGTAGAAGACGACATCGTTTTCTTCCAGATTGATCGCATGCTCCGGTGATGACATTGAAAGAGCTTGCTTCTTAAACATAAGCAGAATAAAATATTACTTACTAGTTTTGTCGCGAGACTTTTTAAGCTCTGGAGAGTAGAAGGAAATGGAATATAAACGACAGTTCCTCGACTTTCCTTTAACGAAGGAAACAAACAAGAATCACTTCACACCTCGCTGATTTTTTCATGTTTAAACTCACAGTGCATAAAATGTTGACAGAGACTTGCATCAGCGGAACATTGGTTCTGATCTTATGTACCAGATGCGTGCTCCAGCCGAAAAAAGGTATACATTCCAGCTATAATCTGTGGGACAGAGTCGTTACTGACAATATATTACATTTATTTGATTCAATATATCCGTTTTCTACGTTGCCACTAATATTGAAAGAGCACCACTCAACGCAATTTGGAATCTTACACTGTGCAACTTGATCGTCGGCAATTATAATCAAGCTTTGCGCTTTTTCGGGAAATTGGCAATTTAGTATTGTTTCTTGAGATGGCTTTCAGATATTTCACGTTCTGAGGTATACTTTGCAGTGAAATCTGATTACTCAATGAGCTATCTAATCAACGCGGATATTGTGAGAACTATTTCCATTGGTTATTGTTCGAGAACCCATCATATGTGAATCAGAAATAAAATAATCAAAAACCATTCTCACTCCTGTCCATGAGCAGGTGTACTTAGAAGATGTTGCTGTCCGCCCGGCATTTTGCAACCACAATATTGTTTTATCTATGTTCGCTGTCTCTAACTTCTCACGTCACTCATCGCCAGCAAACCTTTTTAGTGTTTATCGTTATGGTCATCCTGTTTTTACCTTATTTGCGATATCTCCTCTCATTCATCCTCCTTCCACCTGAACGTGATTTCCCTCTTACGCCGTTCTAATGAAGGATATTTGACTTGAAACTTTAGTTCTGTGTCACGCCCTCTCAGGTGATACATTTATGAGCATTGCCAGCTATTTCTGTTTTCAATTTATATCACGATCACATACCGTTGAAAAATAATCGTATTCCTCCTGTCCACTTGTGGTTGGCCATGGAATAGTTGGGAATTGAACATGTGCCACAAACCCTGCACCTTATCGTAGACTGATTTTTAACTGATTCAAAATTGTAAACAGCATTGAATCATTCTCAACGATGCACAAAATAATAGCAACAACCCGGTAACTCATCATCGTTGAAAACGTGAACTGCATTGAAAATTAATATATTCAAATAGTTAATACCAACAACAAAGATTACACTGTTTTATCATTTAAGGAGAAAATGTTTTTTTCATAGGTTATTGTAGAACTTCGCGATTGTTCCTCTCTATTAGAAATCCTTCTTTAAAATTAATCAAAGCAGAAGTTCTGCAAACAATTTCCATTGATTATTGTTCGAGAACCCATCAATTGCGTAGTTCATGAGTATGATTAAGCATGTTGAATATTAGATTGTGTTCTGAAACACAACCAGTGAAATGTGGTCAATATCTGCGAGGTTTTTCGCTTGCCATAAACAATACTATAAAAAGCCCGAGAATGTTAAATGCTGGTAAATTAAGCTACTTCGATGGCTATCGAGGATGTTCTTTTCTTTTACATATTCCTCTCGCACTACTTCTCCTGCTAAAAAGTAACTTGTACTTCTCTCTACCCATCCAACGAATGGTATCAGGCCCGAAAGGTTGATTGCTTTTCTTTCCACAGTTGCTACGCCACCTGATGAGTTTATTCAGCACTTTTTGATTTATCCGGATTTCAGGCATTTGCAGATTTTTGGAACTTAGCTGATCCTGTATTAGCGCTCACCGAATTGTGCACGAGTTGTTCTCGTTTCTAACCAAACAACAATAATATAACAACACATGTTAATTAATGTTTTCGATGTGCAATATCAGAACTGACTTTTGATATCACGACGAATAATAACCAAATAAAGAGTGCTATAATTTATTTGCCCTAATTTCAGTTTGTAATTAATATGAATTATATAATTTAAATTCCGTTGAATTCTATTATATAATTATAATGTAGACAGCTGTGGGATATATGAGAATATCTTTGGGAAGTCGGCATATTTCAATGCATAGTCATCTCGTTTTTGTAAACCATGACAAATAGAGGTTCTGCCTCTTCTCGAATTTTCCTTTCACGGCAATCTATATTTATGGAAAGAACACATGCACAACTGCAGGCTTTATGCGTGACAAATTAAAAATGTCAATCGAACGCTCCATCTGTGAAGACAGTATTGTACCAATGATCTGGACATTTTCAAATGTTATTTCCTGAATACCCGACTAGCAGGGGAGATAACTAATTTAAGTAATACTCATGTAAGAACAATACCACGATCTCTATTAAAATTCTTAGCGAATCAAATAACGTTTGTCTTTTTGCTAACCTCCATCAATTAGAAGTTTCTCCAATCGTTTAATTTCTGGAATTGTTTAAAAGGACACGTTAATTGGGCAGATCGACAGGAAGTGGAAATAGAGAGAGGGCGATGGAAAGGGATAACGAGAGAGAGAGAGAGAGAGAGAGATCGATAGATAGAAAGATACATAGATAGATAGATAGATAGATAGATAGATAGATAGATAGATAGATAGATAGATAGATAGATAGATAGATAGATAGATAGATAGATAGATAGACAGATAGAGGGATAGATAGATAGATCGATCGATAAACAGACAGACAAATAGATAGATAGATAGATAGATAGAGAGGGAGAGAGAGAGACCGATAAATAGAAAGATAGATAGATAGATATAGATAGATAGATAGATAGATAGATAGGTAGGTAGATAGATAGAGAGATAGGTAGATAGATAGATAGAGATAGGTAGGTAGATAGATAGATAGATAGATATAGATAGATAGATAGATAGATAGATAGGTAGGTAGATAGATAGAGAGATAGGTAGATATATAGATAGAGATAGGTAGGTAGATAGATAGATAGATAGATAGATAGATAGACAGACAGACAGATAGATAGATAGATAGATAGATAGATAGATAGATAGATAGATAGATAGACAGACAGACAAATAGATAGATAGATAGATAGATAGAGAGAGAGAGAGAGAGAGAGAGAGAGAGGGGGAGAGAGAGAGAGAGAGAGAGAGAGAGAGAGAGAGAGAGAGAGAGAGAGAGGGAGAGAGAGCGAGAGAGAGAGAGAGAGAGAGGAAGCAGGATAAAATCTGCTAAATGCATACAGCAAACATCGCTTTAAATACTTCTGTTTGGCTCTTTTTTTTTGTACCCGCTGATCTTAATTCATCGCTTCCACATTCCGATAGCGCACTTCTCATCGCAATTACATTCCACATAAAAGCCTACGCAATCAATGTCATATTGGTACATTTCCAGGTGCTTTCGTTAATAATTTTAACGTCAGGTAGACGCTGCAACGTAGAGATTGCGGTATATTCTCATAGTTTTAATGTTGTAATTCGAAGAATATAACAAAGCGATGACTTTGACCCCGCCCCGTCTCGCGAATTCTCTTGTTTTGTGATTTGTCCTCGGTTATACTTATGTTTTACTCAAAATACACGTTTGTATTGCTTCTAAAGATCTTCCATAAGTCATACTATTTCTTTTTTAAAAATTTTTAAAAACAATATTTTATTTTTGAAAAGCATATGTACAAATCGAAATAAGAAAAAACACATTTGTTACAAAGTTCTTACATAGCTTCAATTTTTAAATTTTTGAAGAGAGAAAGTAAAAATAAAAATATAAAACTATAAACTTGGGGAGAGAGAGTAAGAGGGTTAAAAAAAAAAAGGATCTAACAGTAAAAATTAACGGGAGTAGATCCGGGAGACAAAAACCACAGCTGTACATCCGACCCCCAACTCAAGTTTCAACTTTTTATTTAATTTTTTTAAAATTTTAGTCCTGTGCCAAACCCATTTACTTTTCTAAAAATTCAATAAATGGAGACCATATTTTTAAAAATAACTCAGGTTTGTCGATTAAGGCAAACCTTATTTTTTCCAAATGCAGGGTCTCTGTCATTTCCATAGTTCACATTTTAATTGTGGGGGTTATTGGTATTTTCCAAAATTTAAGTATTAGTTTTTTCGCAGTTATTAGACTGTAATCAAGAAAATGTACCTGACTTACTGTAAAATTTGTAGTATGTTCTGATAATCCTAATATAATTAATTTTGGGTCCATATCTAATTTTTTATTAATAACTTTAGAAACTATTTTAAAAATCTCCAACCAGAAGTTTTGCATTTTTATACAAGTTACGAAAATATGAGTTAAATTAGCTTCTTGAAATTGACATTTATCACACATAGGAGAGATACTAGGAAAAATCCTATTTAATTTCGTCTTCGAATAATGTAATCTATGTATTATTTTAAATTGTATTAAGGAATGTCTAGTATTCAATGAACATTGATGTATATGTTGTAAACTTTCATCCCATATATCTTGCATTATAAATTGATTCAATTCGTCCTCCCATGCTCGTCTATAAGATTCTGATGACGGAATGTCAATGTCAAGGAGAATATTGTAAATAAAAGATATTAATTTATTTGAGTTATAATGTCGATTCAGGCATACATCAAGTGTTTCTGGACCTCTAAACTTATACTCTTGCATGTGTGATTTTACATAATCTCTAAGTTGTAAATATCTAAAATAATTATTAACATGTAATCCGTACTTCTGCTGTAACTCATACTATTTCAAAATGGTTGAACCCCCTGGGCGTTTTGATAAAACAATGCCCGTAGTGAAGAAAAAATGCCTCTTTGACAGTGCGAGACTCTGAATTTGTGATTGTAAACCGTTTATACAGTTACCTGCTTCTTTGTCACGCAGTTCTTCTTCTGAAATACATAATGAGCAATTGGATACATTTTAGGCAACTGTATGAGTTATACGTGGAGCTACTTGATTATTTCACAATTTTCAGTAATGATTACCGCGCCTCCATTTTTAGATTTTCTTTTCAAGTTAAGTTATGCGAAAATTGAGCGAAATTACATTCCACACATCGATAATGTGAAACGTTGTGGCCGTGAAAATATGTTGATTGTATTATATGTACTGAAGATTTCGGCTTGAACATGCCACCGTGGACTAAAAAAATATATGTTACTTTGTTAAGAAAAAAGCAACGGGTCATATATTATTGCAATCACAGTAATATTAGTTTATTAACCGCAACGGTGTTTGATAATTATTTCTTCGAAACGTGATATTTGCACATGCTCATTCTCAGTAACTTAGATTAAATAAGTTTAGTTTTTTAATTAACATGTACGTCGAATGGTAGTTTCGCTCACCATATTGCTCCCGGGATATTCTTCCCTCTATTGCTGAAACAGTTGTTGAGAAAACCATTCATTATCAATCGAGAACACGATCTGCAAATAGCAAACTATTGATAGAACATGTCACACAGAACAGTACAGCATCGGAATAGGACCCTCAGCCTATGACGTCGGTACCGAACATGGTTACAAGACCGTGTAATATTATCTGCCGGAACATGCTCCACATCCCTCGATACCCTGCGTGTACATGTCACTGTGTACACGTCTCTTAAAAGCTGATACATAATATCCTACATTTAGTTGCAATGTACATATAACTAATTAGACGTCTAATATTTTGCAGTCCCAAAGCTTAACATAAACTGGATGAGACGTACAAAAGAGAGTTCAGAGAAATGGTGAATACCGAGCAGTAACAAAAGTGCACGGAATTGTTGGAGGGATTCCACGCAACTTGTCGCATATGCAATGCTGTACCTAGGATGGGGTGTTATATTTCGGAGGGTATTTTATTGCTCTATCGGTATCAGTTATGGAGCCTATTTAATATATTTGATTTGCACATCATATCAATATTATATTTGCATATTATTGATTGAAGTGAGTTTCGTTTGCCAGGTCCTTAAGTATTAGGTTGACTCGAGGTACTGATTATTAATATTTTCACAGTTGTCTGTCCCCGTCACTCAAAGCAAATGTTGCTTTTCATGCAAAATGTCTGACAATCCCCCTGTGGATAAATATGGTTTTCATTTGGCGTTTGCTTCCCTCATTTCGTTCCATGTTAATATGACGGTTAATAAAAAACAATAGACAATAGACAATAGACAATAGGTGCAGTAGTAGGGCATTCAGTCCTTCGAGCCAGCACCGCCATTCAATGCGATAATGGCTGATCACTCTCAATCAGTACCCCGTTCCTGCCTTCTCCCCATACCCCCTCACTCCGCTATCATTAAGAGCTCTATCCAGCTCTCTCTTGAAAGCATCCAACGAACTGGCCTCCACTGCCTTCTGAGGCAGACAATTCCACACCTTCACCACTCTCTGACTGAAAAAGTTCTTCCTCATGTGGCTATAGTTTTAGCACAGCTAACCCAAAATGAGTTACGGTGGGATATTGTAAAAGTGTACCTAAATGCGGTATTCGCCAAAATCTGAGGCAATTTCGAGTGGACTTTCGCCGAAATGTGGGGAAATTTGGAGAGTGAAGCTTTTATTCGGTCTGTTTTAAAAAATAAGAGCGTGGAGAATATAATTTCCTCCTGAAAGCATTATAAAACCTACAAAGCTAAACACTTTACCTTCATCTGTCACGACTGGTTCTTCTATAAATACAAATTTGGGATAGAGAAGAACATTACACTTTCATCATCATACCTTTTTGGATCAGAGATTGTTTAATTTAAATGCCCTTTTCGCGATTTTTCTGTATTTAGGTACACTTTTACATTGTAGGTTGAATGAACCATAAATAAGGGAGTTTGGAAAATAAAAACACAGCGACATCAAAAAACCCTTCACTCTTCACTGACTTTATGCGTGCGATATAGAAAATGAATTTCTGTCATTATGGTGGTTTCAGACGGAACACATAATTTCATTCACACTTCATCCACCCGTGTTTGCTTATCGTTTTATACTCTCCGTTACAGGATACATTCGTTTTCATTTGTGGACTGACAGAAATTCTGGATTTAAGGCCCATCTGAGCCTCCTTTTGCATAGCTTGCTATCTTGTCTTTGGGACTTTAAATGGCTTCTTCCTGCCGGTCACTGTAAAATATATCATAACTCAACAGGAGCGATATAAATAACATTTTCCAAATAGCATTTCGTGTAGCATGGTGAAACGACGGCACGTTTGCAAAGCCAATACCCACGGTAATATTTGAAAGAGAATTACCGCGATTAGAATTTTGTATAGGTGAGACCTTAACACGTTTGAAAATGACTAACAGCAGTGTTGCCAAATGGATGGTTTTCTTCTCTGAAGTAACATAGTGCCGTCACAAGAATGAGCCGCTTAACTGGAAATGCGATTGCGTTCAACACACGTCGGCTGTCGTGTTTCGTGAAAATGGTGAATCAGCTTTCAAATGAAGTAAATATTTGTTTTTGCAGGGTTGCGGCTGCAATTCCCGCCATACAAATGTAAACATATTTTGTGCAAAATTTAACTTTACTTGCCATGTATTTTTTTTAATTCCTGGAATTGCACCTTATCCCTTTGCGAGAGGAGGTTATAAATCATCCTCATAACTTAATGAATTTATAGGTTTTGTACATAAGTGCGAACCCAACCGCGTTTCACATTGTTAGCTGTTGTGTAACTTCGAACAATTTTATTAATGTTTCTGCGCAATTTACTAATCTATCTAATATTATCTGCTGAGTGATGCATTTTCAAACTGGTTGTTTACAGTAACACGTGTGTGGGTCTTGACCACTTTGTGAAATTCGGTAGGGAACGTAGGGAAATTCGGTAGGAAATTCGGAAACTCGAGCACTCCAATTAAATAATAGCGTGTTCTATTGGTTGCATTAATTTCATGACATTATGTGAGCAACACTAATTATGCAAATATTTCTTGGTGGGGAAATAAATGCTCACGGTGTTTCAGAGACAACATCGAAAACGCCTCCTGCTTATTTATGGTTTACAGTTTAAAGTTTTTCGAGCCAAGCAGCACACTATAATGCCTTGGAATATATTGCCGCAATTAATGTTGATGCGTTTAAAGCGTAGACCTCTCTGCTCAACAACATGGTGGAATTTTCAGTTCCAATAATCTGCAGAGGTCGAGGAAGGCAGCCCGGCAACGTATTAACAATATTAGTTCAGGAGTGGCAATGATGTCTATGTGGTTGGCAGATGTTCCCAGATGCAGAAAGATGAATAAGTTAAATAAATCTAACAGAGATGCAACTTTAGCATGTCGGAAAGCAGAACTGGGCAGCGAAACGATTAATCTGTGAGTTGTGTCATTTTTGTATTTAATCTAAACATTATTCCAGAGAAATAAAAATATAATCGGTCCCGAATACTGCTCGAGTTAAGTAACGTTATTTGTAGCATCTATTCAAATAATAGATTTAAAATAATAGCGTGTTCTAAGACATGGGGGAGATCCCGTGAGAAAAGTGACATGAGTTCATACTTACTACATTTGTCACGCAGTCTTCTAAGTTCTAAGGAGCACAGAAAGTAAGAAAGAGAGAGACAATCAACTACGGGGAATCTAGCGAAATGTATGGACGTCGATAAGTATGTTTTTTTAACATCTCGAAAGGAATGGAGAGGAGCCAGGGAATGCTTCCATCCTCTAGAGAACGAGGGACTGTTATTTGTGACTTGCTTATTCCCCGTAACATTGATACTTGTACTTTGAGATTCAGCTAGGCATCTCTGCGCATTTATATTCACACTGGTTATCGCGGGAGGACAATTCCACCGATGGCGAGAGGAAAATGAATGATGTCTAACTATTGTAATTTTGACCAACCCGATCACTCCTCGCCCTCGCCGTCAGTAGATGTTTATGAACCGGAGTCCAATAATAACTCCAGTTACTATTTTTGCAGATCCAACTTAACAAAATATAAATATTTGTTATAGGAGCGTCGGAGAAGGCAGCAAAGAAACTGGTCTACATTGAAAGATACTGTTGTTACTTCAGGTTTTGGAAAAATCAGTGAATATTTCCCATGAAAATCTGAATGTATAACATTACATCAAAGCATGCGATAAAGTGTTCAACCATGTGAAAGACAGATGGTCAACTGAATGTATTTCTGCAGAACTACTGCATCCTAACTGTAGTGACTTCAGCATTTATAGAATTTGGAGAAAAAAAATCATGCTTGTGATATGTAATATGAAAGGTTGCAACTCACCGTATTGCGAACGAGTTGCTCTTGTAACTAACCAAATGGAAATATGACAAATCACATTTATTTGCAGCACGTCAATATTAGAATTTGCAGATCATAACAAAATGTTCATCGAACACTAAAGAGTAAGGAGAATACATTGATATTGAACCGTCGTACACTTGATTGTTAATTATCCCAGGGTAAAATATTGCATTTGCTGGAAATAACTGATGTAGTCCGAAAGTCTTGGAAATACACAGCAGGTAAGGCCGGATGCCTGGAAGAGGAAACAGAGTGGAAGTTCTAGGTCGACGGTCTATAAGAGGGACAAAAGATTGGGAATCAACTACTAAGTTTACGGCAGACTCTGCCCACTTCTGAATTTGCAACATTCGACTACGAAGCACCCATTTTAACACTGGCATTGCACGCAATGACAAGGGAGTTTCTACTGTTGCTTTTTGAACTACGTCCATCTTGCAGAGACTGGTGGACTGTTCTAGTATATCCTGGCAGACTACCATCTGAATCACTCGCTGCGCTGAACATTGGAGAATTAAGTTCCAGCCAGTCACTGACACTATTCCCCCGGTAGCCTTCTCTCCACAGCTTCAAGCTGTTAAATATTTTGTTCCAATACATGTTGCTTCATTCTGTACACGTCGATATAAAGTGACTGGAAGGATGTTGTTTGCATGATGGCAAGGGAAATTAGTTTAACTTGGCATAATGTTCGGCACGGACATTGTGAGCCCAACCGCCTGTACCTGTGCTACTTCTGGGGTATCATTCCATGGGTGGATTTTTCCATTAATTGCAGGAAACACATCTTTTCCCCTTTCTCCTTACCGTTGTTAAGGACCCAGAATCTGTTCCAACGTAACGAAAAGGATACAAATTCTGGTGCTTTCCATAATTTACCATGCTATACTCTGTGCTGCCGCAACAGATTTCTGCATATTGGAGACACTAAGTTGAAGTTACTTAGAACACAAAGTGTTGGAATAATACAGCGAGCTAGGCATAGGCGACGATTCGGGTCGGGACCTGTCCTCAGATTCGAATCCAACGATATATCAGAAGATATATTTGATTTACAGACGATATCAGCATATCAGGTATACTTGGCGGTCGAATTGCGATCCGAAACCCCACCTATCCATGTCCTTCAGAAAAAATGACCTGACCCGCTGAGTTACTTCAACACTTTATGTTGTGCGCAACATTTCAGCATGTGTATTTAATTGTGTCACCAATGTTGACTGACTTCCTTTCAGAAGAAAATCAGAAAATGCTGGGAAAAAAATCAGTCTGTCGGATGGCATCGCTGGGAAGGGAAGTAATCAACGTTACAGGTAGGAGACCCATCGGCAGATTTGAAAATTAAATAGAAAAGTCCTGCAAAGCTGCAGCGTGGGTGCTCATAGGTGGTAGGTAGAGCGGGAACAGTTGGAGAGTGAGTACACGGTCTCAAGAACGTAGAGGAAAGAATCTAGGTGTTTGGAAATGCAGAGCCGGAGGACTCTACTTGTATGTATTTCGTACTGCCAAAAATAACACCAAAGTGAAACACTTGGAAGCATCAATGCGCCCGTATGCATTGATAATTATATTTTCTTGGTAGGCCAAGGAAATACATGAGATTTTCATTGGCTCAAATAACCCATTTCATTTCATATTCCCTTTTCTTGCCTGCATCACTCAGTAGTTTTTCTAGTCTTTTTATTTCTGGAACGAAACAAAGTGATTTGTCATTTAATTAATGCATTATAAAATTATGTAACTTGATTTCTGTATATCGTGAACAAATATCATTTTAGTTTAGTTTAACTTAGAGACATCGCGTGGAAACAAGCCCTTCCGCCCATCGATATCATGCACACTACTCACTCAGGCCAATTTACAGAAGCAAATTAACCTACAAATATGAACTTTGTTTGAAATGTGTGAGAAAACCGGAGCACCAGGTGAGAATGTACATGGTCACAGGGAGAATTTACAGATTCCGTACGGCAGCAACCACAGTCAGGATCAAACCCGGAACTCTACTGCAGCGCCAATATTCCTCATTCTATTGCCATGTTGAAATTTCGTCTGATTGCGCAATATCAGCCCAATAGCTTCCGAATTGAAATTGTCAGTACTCGTGTAAATGGCACTAATCTGAAACTGCCGTCAATGCTTGCTAAATGGGCCAGCCTCGTTTCAAAAAGACACAGATTGCTAGAGTAACGCAGCTGGGAATATTAACGTCACGGATCAGTCCACATCCTCGGACTGTATCGTTTATGTTTCCTCTCGTAATGCTAGTTGTTCTGTCTCCCATCCTAGTGTTTGATAGCAAAGTATGTGGCGCACCATTGGCAATATATGAATTTGATTTCGCCGACAGTGATAGTTCTATCGACGTGACGATGATGTGTACAGCATGTTGCAAGGACATTGTCATCGCTTAATAAGATCACCCTCTGAGTGTTATTCACTTACAATCTTCATTTCACTTGATCTTTCTGTTTACCTGTGTCCTTGTCTTTCGGCTGGTCGTCTGGAAGTCATAACATTCCGATTGACATTTCATTCACTTTAACTTAACAGGGCTTGTAAATATAGTATTTTATCCCATTCGTTTTTTTTCTCTTTTTTTTTAGGCTTAATTATTTTAAAACCCCCCAAAACGGTATACTTTTCACCGTACATTCAATAATCAGTCAGATAATGGGATAATAATATTATATTTTGAAACTTAAAACAATTTATGATATATGAGGGCTATCATTTGCAAGACATGCAAAGTCCAACTTAACGTTAAAATGTATTTTTCGCCTTTCACAAAATAGAAAACTGAGAATTTTTTTTTTTCGCAGCCGCTTCTATCTTATTAATTAATTGCACGGCCATCACTTATTTACAGTGTGACGCTTCACTAAATAAGTCAACTGCAGGATAATGCAGACAGACGTGTATGTCGTGCAAGATATGTAACATTAATTTACTTGCATTTTTCCGTGGAGATGCAGAGATATATATTGCAAAATAGTTATGTTACGGATAACTCGCGCTGTTTGCAAGCCTAACAAATGTTAGAGCAACCGTAGAAAATGCGAGGGATAAATGTTTGTCTGCATTACCCGTTCGTACGCACTCACATTTCCTGGCCGACGCACCCAATAGAAATAACGGAAGAGCAAATCATACCATGTACGAGTACAAACATACCACACACGGGCACACTGTGTTATAGCAAATGGAACGGAAATAGAGTGCAGAATAACTTATTCTGCAGGTATCACAAAATGCTGGAGTAACTCAGCGGGTCGGGCAGCATCTTAGGAAAGAAGGAATGGGTGTCGTTTCGGGTGAAGACCCTTCTTCAGACTGAAGAAGTGTCTCGACCGAGAACATCATCCATTCCTTCTCTCCTGGGATGCTGCCTGACCCGCCGAGTTACTGCAGCATTTTGTGATACCTTCGATTTGTACCAGCATCTGCAGTTATTTTCCTACTATTACATCTGCAGAGCAAGTGCAGACAGAGATAGGTTAAGGGAGCAACGAGGTAGATTGGGAGGTCAGTCATCCATCGTTAATGTATGAGGGGTGTACTCAAGAATCTGATGAAGCTCTTCTTCAATGTGGTGTTACGTGCTTTCAAGCGTCTGTATCTACCCGATGGGAGAGGAGAGACGAAGAATGACCAGGGTGTGAGTGGCCATTGATTATGTTCACCTTTTTCCCGAGGCAGTGGGGAGTACAGATCGAGTCGACAAGTGGGTGACGGGGTGTGCAGTTAGTTTGCGCGCTGGACTGGGTTTTATCCACAGCTCTCAAGTTCACAAAGTGACAGGCAATATCCATTCCCTCCCAACTGCTTCTTCCCACCACAGATGCGGCCTGACTCGCTGAAACTTCCAGTGCTTGTGTTTTGCTTCAATATTCCAGCATCTGCAGTTTCTTGCGTCTCTGCAATTTCTTCGGGGTTGGAGCAAAGCTCCAAATGTACTAAGTGCATTAAGTACTTGGTGATACGTTGAATAATTATCTGAAGTGGGTGTGCTTTCTTGGCCACAGCGTTAATATGGTTGGGCCCAGATAATATTTCGGTGATATGCATACGGAAGAAGTTGAAGCCCCCCACCATCTCCACTTCAATTCCAATGCTGCAGACCAGGAAGGGGTAGGGAAGTTGGAAAGAGAGAACGAAAGAGAGAAGGGAAGAGAGAAGGAAAGAGAAAAAAAGAGAAAGAAAGAGAGAACGAGAGAAAGGGAGAAAGAGAGAACGAGAGAAAGAGAGAAAGAGAGAAAGGGAGAAAGAATGAAAGAAACAGAGAAAGAAAGAAAGAGAGAGAGAGAGAGAAAGAAAGAGAGTAAGAAAGAAAGAAAGAAAGAAAGAGAGAGAAAGAGAGAGAGAAAGAGAGAGAGAACGAGAGAGGGAGAAAGAGAGAGAGAGAGAAAGAGAGAGAGAAAGAGAGAGAGAGAAAGAAGGAAAGAAAAAAAGAAAGAAAGAAAGAAAGAAAGAAAGAAAGAAAAAAAGAAAGAAAGAAAGAAAGAAAGAGAGAGAGAGAGAAAGAAAGAAAGAAAGAAAGAAAGAAGGAAAGAAAGAAAGATTTGAACGATTGACCAGCAACTATGTTTTGCTGACATCGAGACTGTAGTTGCTATCTTGTCATCATGCTTCTAAGGTATGTATCTCTTTCGTTTATGATTTTTTCTATAAGGGGAAACCACGCCAGCATTTCCAATGAGTGGAAACATTTGGCAGGAGAATGGTAACCGAGATTTTAGTGGAAAGATATTGGGGTGTGCAGTTTTAGATTAGAAATTAATACCATCCCACATGCTTCATAAGATTGAGAAAACTAAAAGCGTGTTTTCTTACCTTCGGTTGGTGATCCTGATTCCTCTGTAAATGATAACTGAACATCAATAAATTTGTTTGAGTTCTGCACTTGATTTTCTGCTCCTGAACATACTTGGTATCAGTGGGAGATAGTGAGAAGTGGATGCGGTTCATTCAAAAAAGATAGAGGTATACCCTCTTCGGTTTTCAAGGAGAATGACTAATATATCAGCACATGAAGCATACTTGGTATCAGTTGAGGATAGTGAGAAGTGGATGTGGTTCATTCAAAAAAGAGAAAGGTATATCCTCTTAGCTCTTCAATGGAGGATGACTAGTATATGAACTGAATCTGTTCTGCGAAAAGGCACATTATATTTACTGGTGGCGTTTCCCCCCTTTATTTCTGGTTAAACGAACAATTTCATTACTCAGTTGACTGTAATAATTTACAGGTCATCAAAGATAAATCGAAATTGCTGTACATTATTGCACAATGTTCCGGTCCTTGCGTTCGTTTGAGCCTCGTTCATTATCGACTTTGCCAAACGAGATTCCAAATGGA